>NC_135784.1:294356927-294591927 GCF_051106095.1 Pogona vitticeps
GAACTATTTTTCCCATGTCTCCTGATCTGACATAGGCAGGTAGAGGCACTAATTGGCACTTCCCACATAGCTGTGCTCGGCCTGGATGTTGGTGCAGTTATAAGATCCTTCTGCCCCCAGCCAGCCTTTTTTCGTTTCAGTTAACCTGCCCACCCTGGGTCCAGTGTGGCAGAGGTGGTCGCTTTGGGGCCGGATAGGAATTTTGGGTCCGTCTCACCTGATTGGCATATAAAAGGTGGGCGGACGTATTTTTGCCTATCCCACACTGTTTACCCATGGGATTCTGAGGGCTATTCTAGGTTTGAGTCATGTTTAAATAGGTCAAACTGTCAGGTAGTGCGGAAGAGAAGGTGAGTTTCAGTGAGCTCCCAAAAAGCACATGGGGTTTTATTGCACCCAGCATCACAGCAACCAGGATCTAGCGTTTCACTTGTTGGGATGAGGGGTGAATAAGATATAGTCCCAACCATTGAATGCCTTAGTCCTAGACAATTGGACAGACGGCAGACAGGGAGGTTTTTCTTCCCAGTCTGTGGCCGGCTGGGTACAAGCTGTTCAGGAGACGGCTCTGACCAGGGGCTTGGAACTCACCAGCTTAGGACTGGAGAGGGGGTAAGAGATACCCCTAGAGCCTGCCCCAGGGATGCACATGACGTCCAGGCCCCACTGCAGGATGTGAGTGATTGGAGGTTAAAAGCAATAAAGTGTGGCCCTAGTTAACTCCAACACCTGTGTCCGTCTTTTTATTTCGGAAGTGTGTGGGCAGAGATTACCGTATTTTTCGCTCCATAAGACACACCTTTCCATAAGATGCACCAATTTTTTAGGAGAAGAAAACAGGAAAATATAATCTGTTTTCGTCACTCCATAAGACGCATAGACTCTCCCCCCCCCCCGTTTTGTGGGAAAAAAGTGCGTCTTATGGTGCGAAAAATATGGGTAAATAACAGTGGAGGAAAACATTGAACATTAATTTCATGAACTTTAAAATATCCTGTGAATAAAAACTACAATGTTTTGGAAATTAATAGTATTACTATAGTGTCAGTAGTAAACAAGGGACCCCAGCAGAATATTTTAACTACAAAAAATCTCAAATGTTTTCCAGACAGTTTACATATCTCCTCTACATTTTCTCTTTTGCATTATTTTTCAACAGCTCCACAGTTCATCCCCAAAACAGTCTTGATGGCCATGGCAAAATTCCATCTCCCACCCCTCCAAATGTAGGATATCCACAAGAATAATCACAGGCCTGACACTTTACTGATTCCCTACTGATTCTGCCTCTTATAACACAAGAAGTGAATTACCGAGACAGGGCTCACATGATCAGCATTGCTGATTTATCAAGAAAACATCAAAACCTTTCCTTTTTGTTTGTTCCTTGTTGGCTGTGGTTCTTCGGCCCCGGCACAAGTGCAACACGACCCTCCGCAAGTATGACATGCTCACCCGCAAGCATGACACACCCCTCCGCAAGCACGACACACACACACCCCTCCCATGTGTGCGGGGGGCAGAGATCCGTGTCAGCGGCCCAGTTAAAGGAAACCCGTGGACTGGTGCAAGGCCGCGGACCAGGGGTTGACGACCCCTATCTTAGATCATATTGCTCCTAAGAGTACCCATGTCTCCCCCTGCCACTCTGAGGGATTGCAGCTATACTCAAGTGGAATAAGAAAGGTTCAAGGGATGGCAGATGATGCCATAGTTCCAGGAATCAGAACATCCCATGAAACGTACCCTCTAATTTTCAGCCCCGCTGGGCAACATGTCACCTTTCTCTCATGCGACTTCTCCTTTGTGTGAGCATGCAACGCTGCCGTCCTGCATGTGCAAAGTTGCGTCACGGATGGAACCAAAGAGGTTGTGCAGAGAAGGAAGAAAGCTCCACAGGGGAGGGGATGGAGTTGTGTGTGCGCGCACATGTACGGAGCCGCACATCTTAAAGGGATCCTTGATCCCTTGGTTTTGACTCTAGAAGCTGTGGCTCCAATACACCATGGACTGCATATTTCATTTTTGAGAGCCTCTGCTCACAAGGATGTCGAGAAACAGCATTTCTCCACATTTTGAACAGCAACATATGCGGAGGGCAGGGGAACATATGGTTGGTGTGTTGGCCATTCCTGCTTTAGGCCATAACTGGCCGTAAAGACACATCAATCAAACATCTTTGCAGATACGAGACCAGCCCTCAAGCTAGGATGGCCAGTTCAACTATTCAAAATTACTTGGTCAGCTAATTGTCTGCATATGAGTCAAGTAAACGAGCATCTCAAAGGTCAAGTAACATAGCGTTTCATATAAAATATGTGTTCATTCCTTGAATGGCAGTAAAGGAAGACATGTTAATCACCAGAGGCTGGAAACAGTCATTCTGCGTGCCTTCCGTGTTTCACCATAGCCAAAATACACTACACTATCAATTAACTGACAGTCAACTAAGCAGCTGAACGACTCTAATCTTAACTGTACTGGTCTTGCCTCCGGAGTGACAGCCTCACTAAAGTATTAAAAAGCCATGAATTTTAAAATTGGGGATTACGGATGAGAGAATGGCGAAAGCTAAAGCCCCATTAATTAATAACTGTATGCTGTCAAACTGATGTCAAGTTATGGGAACCATTGTTAGGTTTACAGAAAAACAAATCTCAACAAAGCTGGTATCTGACTGCCATTTATCAGTGGAATTTATCCCCAATATTAAGGGACTTTCGGAGCAAAAAATTTTGCAATATTATACACAAGCAGCAGTGAAATGCATTCTTGAAATTCTTCAAACTAAATACGTAGATGCATTCTAGCACAGATTGTGCAAGTCGTCTTAGTTTTAATACTGGACATGGCTGAACAGGTTTTTGTTGCTGTTAATACACAGTAAGCTGCCCTATCTTGAGAGAGACCCCTTGCTCTATTAATGTGGGACAAACCACGTGAGATATTGGAAATACAGTGGTGCCTCGCTTAACGATTGCCTCGTTTAGCGGTGAATTCGCATAACGATGTGTTTTTTTAGAAAATAATATGCACCGTATAACGATGTTTCCTATGGGCGATTTTCGCTTCGCGAAATTTGGGACCATGCTTTGCATAACGAATGCGATTTTAGGTCCCCTGCTTCACTTAATGATGTTTCTTTTTTCAATTAAAAAAGTGTCTTAGAAGGGTCAAAAACGGTTCTAAATGCTTGGATTCGTTAGAGGACCCCTTAAGTCATGTGCAAACCTGATTTGGCTTTGATCTGACTTTTCATTAATTTATGGTGAATTTTTTTTTTGGCCCATAGGAACCAATGGACCTGTCAAAATCTGACAGCTCCATGCTTTCCTATGGGGGAGAAAACAATTCACCATAAATTAACGAAAGTTCAGATCAAAGCCAAAGCAGGTTTGCACACGACTTAGGGGGTCCTCTAACGAACCCAAGCATTTAGAACAGTTGCTGAGTCCTCGTTAATTTATTGTGAATTTTTTCTTCCCCCATAGGAAACAATGGAGCTGTCAGATTTTGACAGCTGTCAAAAGTTGGGGGGAAAAATCCCCATAAATTAACGAAAAGTCACATCTAAGCCAAATTAACTTTTGCATCCATTTTAGAGGATGCAGAAGCTAATCCAAGCATTTAAAACCATTTTTGACCCTTTTATGACACACTTAATTTTGCAAAAATTGACTTCGCAAAGCCATTGAAATGTATTGAGTCAGCTTCAATACATTCCAATGGAGGAAACATTGTTTCGCTTAGCGATGTTTCCTATGGGTTTTTTTGCTTAACAATGGCAATCCGTTCCAATTGGAACAGATTAACCGGTTTCCAATGCATTCCTATGGGAAATGGTGTTTCGCATAGCGATGGTTTCACATAGCGATGGTTTTTTTGAACGAATTAACATCGCTATGCGAGGTACCACTGTAATGGCTGCAATCCTGTCGCTCAACTCCATGTGTATAAAAGGTAATGATGCCGTCAGCTGTGGACTCTACCATTCAGTGTAAATTACGCACTCCCTTCTTGCTCCTAATTCTAAGGCTCCCTTTGCTATCTCTCCTTACCCTTGGCTCTAAGGCTCCCTCTTATGCACCCCTTTCAACCTGAGGGAGCCTTATGAATAGAGGTCTTGATAAATCCCTCTCCGGCTATGATTTTGGGGTATTAAAGGTCCACAAACATACACAACCTGAGGTTCCCAAAGGCTCCCCTAAGTCCAAAGGGATCCCTGGAGACTGGTAACCTGAGGAGGAGAATAAGAAAGGTTAAATAAAGGATTATAGTCCATGGCTAATGATACTACCAGCCTTAAAACGGACAAAGTTGCACAGCAGGTAACTGTTAGTATCTAAAATGAATGACCTTTTTGTTCCTGTTGGAATGAGCACATAATGAAGGCACACTTCAGAAGTACCTTAACAAGGAGGAAAATAACTTTATTCATATAACAAACAGTATTTTCTACTCACTTCATATGTACATTGTAAGGTGTCTTTATACAGATGTTGTATAGAAAATCACCTGTGGTAGGGAGATGATGAGAACTGCACTCCAACAACATCCACAGGACACGGGATTGAGGACAGTTGGATAAGACAGAAAGAATACAAGTGGCAGAGCCAGCAGTTGGGAATCTGATACCCTACTGTGCCTCCAGTGAGAAGAGACAGCCTGTGTGGCTTTGGGCAAGCTGCAATGTCCCAGGGTGCCCCCCAGAAGAAAAGAATCATAAACCACTTCTGTATACAGTATTCTCTATGTAGAAAACCTTGGAAAGGTTCGCCGTAAGTCAGCATCAACTTGATGGCACATAATTATTATTAGCACCTCACAAGGACAGGAGAAAGGATAAACCAGGGGCCAGGATGGGAGAAAACAATATATACCTGTCCTCTTTAGACAAAAGGATAGAATTAAAAACGCATTTACATGTGTGTTTTCTCTTCATCATCAAAACTGAATTCTAAGAGCTTGGAAATAATTTTTTTTAAAGACTCCAACTGCTGGATGGACGGAGTCTGGGAACTGTGCAGTCTTACAAAAGAAACCTCTTCAATCTCTGGAAATTCTACATCATTTGTTACAAACAACATGGCAAGGCACATTTGGAGCTTACTTGGAAATATTTTTCCCAACTACAACTCCCAGAATTCCCCAGTTGTCGGAGAGAGAGAGAGAGAGAGAGAGAGAGAGAGACTGCCATTGCTGGGAAAAAAAAATGGAAGGGTAAAGACTTAATTTCCCCGAGACAGATTTTGCTGAACATTAACTGGATATGTTTTGAAGGTGGTTTCAACAGACAAAAAGCAAGGCCCCATTCTCTAAAAGACAAATAAGGGTAGTGTAATAAAAAAAACTGTGCTTTGAAAATAAAGTTCACCACCTGGCAATGGGAAGAGTCTTGATATACATATCCGTCTACCTGTTGAAAGCAAACAGGGCTAGTAGCACGGTCACCCCAATTAGCACTTACAAGGCATATTAGATTTGCACATAGTCAAACCACATAAATATTTGATAAGCCAGCGATGATGTCAATTCATTGTCATTGTTATATGGTGTATGGTGATCCTATGACTCAGTCCTGTCCTTAACAGCTCTACTTAGTCCTGTTGGTTTTACTACTGTTTCAGCCATGAAACCTCACCTATTGACCTCAAACTGGCCACTCTTATCTTCCTTAAGCCTCAGAATGTTCTTGTTAAGACAAAGTAGAGAGAAAAAGAGCTAGATATGCCACATTGAGCTCACAGTAGAAAGGTAATCTAATAAACAACATCCCCATAAGTAATATCAGCTATTAGAAATATCTTAATATTCAGAGATTCAGCAAACTCCAATTCAGCAAGTGGGCCAGATCTTGATGATTAAGGGCCAAAGATCTCAAAAATTAAGGGCCATCTGAAGTTTCATTGAAATATGTCTCATTAGCGGAAATATTATGTCTCAAATAAAATTACATTCACCAGCTACTGAAATCAACAATGCTTAAGTTCAAAGAAGACATGCTGTTGAATGCATCTGGAGGTGGGGAGTAACCACTGAACAGGGAGGTTGGATCACAGCAAAAGGAGAAGGAAAGCTTAACTGTTTTCTACCACTGCAATGGTCTTGGTAAAAATCCCTCCTCTGAATAAGCCATTTGCAATGAAAAGAAATCTTCCACTGGCACCAGTGAGAGACTTTTTCCACATACAGACAATAATTTGAAACCATCCACAGAGCTTGTGGAGGTTTCTTTCATTTCAAGGGAGATGAGAGGGCCTTTTTACAGGTGGCTCCTAAATTGATTTTTTTAAAGCACCAAGCCAATGCCTTTTCATTCCACTTGGGACAACAGACATTTGAAATACAGTCATGCCCCGCTTTACGATTACCCCGTTTAATGACGAATCCGCTTGACGGTGAGGTTTTTGCGATCGCTTTTGCAATCGCAAAACGACGGTTTGAATGGGGTTTTTCCGCTTTGTGATGATCGGTTCCCTGCTTCGGAAACCAATTTTCGCTTTACGAGGATCAAAAACAGCTGATTGTCGGGTTTCAAAATGGCCACCAGCTGAAGAAAATGCCCCCCCCCCGTGCTTAGGGACAGATTCCTTGCTGCACAGGCACCGAAAATGGCCGCCTCTATGGAGGATCTTCGCTGGACAGTGAGTTTTCAGCCCATTGGAACGCATTGAACGGGTTTCAATGCATTTCAATGGGCTTTTAAATTTCGCTTTATGATGTTTTCGCTCTACAGCAATTTCACTGGAAGAAATTAATGTCGTAACATGAGACACCACTGTACTCTAAATGTGTTACCTTAGTTCCTGCCAGCAGGTTTGGTGGGGTTTTTTTAAGCTTTGTATTAAATGCATAAAAACATATAAGATGAGGCAATGCAAGGCTCTAATTAATTCCACACCTGCTGCATGATTTGCTTTAAGCCAAACCGTAAACGTTGTACTCTTGTTCCATCCCAAAAGGTAGAATATAGAAACAGGGTGGAGAATCTTTGGTTCTTCAGGTATTTTGCCAAGCACTAACATAAGCCAGCAGGAATAAGACAAGAAATTGTGGGACACATAGTTCAAAGGAATTGGATGGCCTGCTTGATTAAAAGAAATCTATTTACAAAAGGAAAACCTCCTCCAAATATTAAACCAGCTTCTGCTTGAATCCTACACAAGCTGTTCTTGGGATTTTTATTTTTTAGTTAAAACTTCTGCGTGCTTGAAAAGGTGCTACAGGCATTAACATTCCTCCATGGAAAAGGTCAAGCCTTTCTATATATAATTAACTGTTATCAACAAAATGAAGTGTGGCGAGACCGGGGGGGGGAAATAATCTGTTCCATTTGGAGATACTAGAGAGGGAAAGAGTGAGTGAGAGGGATCCTTACTTGTATCTCAGCATATAGTGGTTATTCTGGAAAGCCAGTTTTCCCATATTAAACCACACTTGTTATACAGTGGACCCTTGACTTAAGGAATTAATCCGTATTGGAACGGTGGCTGCAGGTCAAAAAGTCTGTAGGTCAAGTCTCCATTGACCTACAGTGCATTGAAAACCGATTAATCCCGTAACAGGCCGTTTTTGTTCCATTTTGGTTTTTTTCTGGTCTGTAAGTCAATTCTCAGGCTGCAAGTCAAACCTAAATTTTGCGGCCAGAGAAGTCTGTAACTCAAAAAGTCTGTAAGTCAAGCCGTCTGTAAGTCAAGGGTCCACTGTAGTCAGCAGGAAAAAAAAGTTATTTTTGTCTACATTATTTTACTTTGTTTTGGTGGGCAGAAAAACTATAAATGACTACCTAAAATAAATAGACAAAAATAAGCAACACATGATAGAATTAATAGTTACAATCTAGGCAAGGCCATGCTCAGGCGATGTAATTGCCAAGGCATATGAAATATCACATCTGCCCAAGACAAAAGTCTTGTCAAGGGTCCTGAACAGTTTCTCTTTTTATACCCTTTACGTTTCATTTTCTGTTACGAACAGGACCATCCGACCAAAAGGAAAAGGCACTACAGTTATTTGCCTTGGTTAATTCATCCTGCACATTAATTTCAGAAGGGCTCTGCCCATATCCTCTAAATGTGGCAACTGGATGCCCCTATTGTTCACACTGCCTTCTAGACTAACAACATGCCACTAGAAACTTCCAAGGCTTTCCATCTCATACCCCTTTTGTGGACTAATATAACAACTTCCCTTCCCAAAGAAGCAGACTGCACAATGAAGAACTAAAGCACAAAGGGGCAGCACTAGCATAGAGTGGGCCACATTTTCAGGCCAAGAACAGAAACCAAAGTCTAAATCATTGGCAGCATGCAGCTAGCGTCATGTCAGGCAGACAGTCATTGTTAAGCAAACCTGCAAGTCAGCAATAAAACGACTGGTGATTTATCTCTGGTACTTCTCCAGAGAGGAGAAGAGCAATTACTATCGCCACATACAACCCATCCATCTCCGGAAGTCTGAAGGGAATTCAGATTCTCAAAATGTGTGTCTTTGCATGAAAGGAAGCACTTCGTTTATCTTAACACACACTCTCACGCACACTGAGGTATGTGTGTGTAGAAGCAAGCAACTGAATGAATGAAGGATTCTGCAGAAATCTGTCTCCATAGTTGCTTTACCCCCTGTCTTGCCAACTGTCTCTTCTGCAGAAGTCCAAGGATGGCTCATGGAATAAACAAAAGGGGCATTTTGCTCACACACTCCAAGCTGGAAGGTGAGCACCTCCTGCCATCACTGTGAGCCACCTATGTAGAGATCAGTAGCAGCTAGTGGGGGTAGAAGACATGGATGGACCAAGGGGATGTCCTGCTGCTTCTGGCTATTGCTCCCCTCTCCTCCTTCCCACACCTGCAGAGATTACAAGGCCGGGAATTCAGTAGGAGGGAAACAAAGGCAGCAACCTGAGCCCTCTTGCTCCAGTAAGGAGGAAGGCAGGAGTGGCCCAGCTCAGCCTTCAGTGGACCAACATCCCATCTGTCATAATAGACCAGCTGTTATTAGTAGAAGTCCACCAAATTCTTCTACTGTTTTACATGCTCGCTCACTCATTCTCTCCAATCTCAGAATAGGGAAGACACAAAATATGTCACAATCTGCTCAACACAGTAAATGCTACTTAAAGCTGGCACAAGGATAACTTGTCTGGCTGCACAGAAAATGCTGTGAAAATGGAAATGTGCCATAGCTGGGAAATGAAGCTCTCTTCATCTATGACTAGGAAGACTGTCATACAGAGGAGGGGCAGGATCTGTTCTCAATCATCCCAATCATCCCAGCCCAACAATGGGCTCAAGTTACAGGAAGCCAGATTTCGGTTGAATATTAGGAAAAACATCCTGTTTAGAGCAGTACGGCAGTGGAATCAATTAGTTTGAGAGGCGGTAAGTGCTCCAATTCTGGAGGGAAGAGAAATTTAAGACAACTACCTGGCAGATATCCTTTGATTTGTATTCCTGTACTGAGTAGTGGCTGCACTTGATAGACTTTATAGGCACACTTCAAAGTTCATTATTCTATGATTCTATTCTATGATTCTTCTTCATCTTCATAGTCTTCTTCTTGGTAACCCAGATGTTCTTGGACTACAATTCCCAGAAACCTTCACCACTAGCTGTGCTGGCTGGGGTTTCTGGCAGTTGCAGTTCAAGAACACCTTGGTTATGTGGAGGAAGGGGAGAAGGAGAAGGGACAAATTATTTGTACTTGTGTAACTCCGCCAAGAGGGACGCAGTGGTGCTGTGGGTTAAACCGCAGAAGTCGCTGTGCTGCAGGGTCAGAAGACCAGCAGTCGTAAGATTTAATCCACGCAACGGAGTGAGCTCCCGTCGCTTGTCCCCCCTCCTGCCAACCTAGCAGTTGGAAAGCATGCAAATGCAAGTAGATAAATATGTAGGTACCACCACAGTGGGAAGGTAACAGTGTTGCATGTCTAGTCGTACTGGCCACATGACCACGGAAACTGTCTACGGACAAACGCTGGCTCTACGGCTTGGAAACGGGGATGAGCACCGCCCCCCTAGAGTCAGACACAACTGGACTAAATGTCAAGGGGAACCTGTTAACTCTGTTAAATCATATCATAGTCCTGCTTGGTTTCTCCCACTGCCTCAAATGATGGCCAAAATTTTGCAGCAGAAAACTGAAATCCCACCCAACTATCCTTTCATTGTCAAAAAATGTTGGTTCTCATAAAATAATCTCTCTGAATAGGACCCTCAAAAGGAGGACGTTTTTTCAAAACAATCATTAAAGAACCCACAGTGCCAGGCAATTGTTATACTAAAACACTGGTATTTGATTCAATAAAAGCTTGAGCTTTCAGTGGTCTGACTCCACAGGGTAAGACTTTCAAAACCACAAATATTTGTTCTTTAGCACAAGGGCTTCTCCATCCCTTTTCAGACCTCAAACTGGAAATACTTGACTCAAGTTGTTTGCAGACCACACAGCTAGTCTCATGAGAAGAAGACGGGATCCACGTTAATGACTGACTGGATATTGTCTTGTTACGACATATTTTCAATTGCAAATGGGCTAATCTTGTATCTTAACTTTAGAAAGGAAACATATGCACATGAGAAATACTGAAGCCTTTGGAGCAGTTTCAGTACAAAATGTTGACCTCCAGAAAGAATGGCAATCTTTCATAACCTACTTCGTTGATGGATGGAAACCCACACAAATTTTGAAATCAGAACCACCGGAATTTGCTACTATTCATGAGTAGTACAGTGTTCTGCAAGAAGAAATTATGTCTAAATAAGATCTAAACATGCAGGTATACTTCATACTTAGTTGGTTCAGTTGTGAACTTGCATTAGAGAGCATCCTATGACTCTTTAGAGAAGCTACAGAAGTTACTTATTTCTCATACCAGAACAGCTAGCAGGCTTGCCAGCTGGGGGATTCAGGACATATAAACTAACTTTCCTAAACTCTGATGTTAATCCAGTTTTACAACCAAGGCTTGAGTAAATTAATGATCTTACATGCCTCAATTGTTCACTAGGAATTGCTTGCATTCTGAGTGATGAACACAGGAAATGGGCACCTGAAATGTACATACAGAGGGAAGCTCTTGACTGGGACACCCTTCCAGCTCCTACTAGGTGGAGGAGTTAATTAGGGAACATTTTGGTCCCCAGTTGATTTGGTCAGCAATTCCCACTGTCTTTCACCACTGGCTGTGATGGATGGAACTGATAGGAGTTGCAAATCAAAACATCTGGATGCTCAAAGTTTTCATCCCTATCCCTGAATTAAATAGTCCTGGTCTTTCATCTCAACTCACAAACAAATAAGGGAGTGGACACATCCATCAACTGCTGGATAGCTCAGTGGATTAAGTATTTGGAATTCTGATTCCCCACTGTGCCTCCTTGACAAGGACTTGATGATCTGTAGGGTCTCTTCTCTTCCAACTCTGCAGTTCTAAGATAGTAATGATTATTTATCAGAAAAACAAAATCCATGTTCTTTCTCAGATTTAAAATCATGCCTGTGCTAAAGGAGAAAAAAACATATTACCAATCTGGTATTTAGCCCATTTTCCAAAAGGACCTTTAGCCCCGTTTGGACATGTTCCATATCTTTGTGATGTAATTACAGCAAAAACCATTATGCATGTTCAAACATTACTCTTTTCGTGTCTCTAGCTTCTCATTATCGGTACTTTCTAGCACTATGTCCTCAACCACAAGGGACTGGCAGAAAGTCAGGAGGTGCTTCCCCACCACCCCACCCCATCCCATGGCCTTTGCATCATCAGGCAATGATAACATGCATCTGGAAAAGCCTGTAAGAGCACACCCAGATTTCTGCCATCACACAAGTAACCCTAAAATTATAATCCTGCTTTTTGAAACTGAAAACAATTGGTCTTCTGTGTGTATAACTAAGCCAAGTATGAGCAATTCTCTGGAATCTGGGCGTATTTATTCCACTTTGCCACTCAGCAGCAAGCAAAAACTATTCCCAGAAGCGACTGGAGATTATTGTTGATGAAGCTGTTAGCTGACTAGTCCCCATCCAAGCTTCTAGAATGATTTAATTAGGAGTTCAAGAAACAGTTCTTTAAAGTAGAAACACACAAAAAAGCCAGACTGCTAACACATATGCACCTCTGAGATGTAAATGCTGCACAACTGGTTCAAGGGCTTATTAAGGGTGCACGAGTGAACATGGTTCAAAAAGGAAGATGCAGACAACTGGCGTCAGAAGGAGTAGCTTTTTACCTCTCCACACAGCCAAATTCAACGACGTGGTAAACTCACTGGCCTATTTCGTGAGGCAGAAGCATTTTAAGAGCCAAAAGAGGGGAAGGAAAGCACAACACACAGAGAGGCCAAAACTCCCCCCCCCCCAAAAAAAACCCAAAGCTGTCCCCAAGCAGGGGATGAATAAATGAACAAATCAAAACACCAACTGCTGTTTGAAATGGATGACTTCACAATTCTGTATCCCTTACTTAGCTTGACAATTAGTTGAGAGCGATGTAACCCTTTTTGTGTCTACAGAGTCACTTCTCCAAATGGATACTCAGTATTCTTCCGCTCCCAGTTGAGTTTGTGTTTTTGAGGTTTGACAGGGGAAAAACTGAAAAAATGGAAGGGGTGATTTGGACAACTGAATTACTTAGTTTGGAAAAAAGCTGCCATGCCTCCCATTCAAAAATTCACCCTTCCTCCTGCATTATGACACACTTTGTTCTGCTGAGTACCAGTGCTAACATTGCCAATGAGTCACTCCACTAACTTTCCTTGAATTAAGAAGCTGCCCTTCTCTCATGTAAGGAACGTTCAGACTTTACAGGGCAAGACTCCACCACTTATTCCAGACTCCAATCTGAAAACTTCACAATCTCCAGAACATATGGTTATCCTGGGGCACCCAGTGTGGTGCCATAGATAGAGTGACAGACTAGGATTCAAAAGGCCTGGGTTCAAATCCCCCTCTCAGCCATGGAAGCTCAATGGGAAAGTGGAATTGGTAAAATCATTCCTTAAATATCCCACTTGCCTTCAAAATAGCTTATTAGGTTCACCATAAGTCGGTTCTATCTTGATGGTACATAACATGGTTATTTTGCTCCTCATCTCCCTGCCTAATGCACACTTCTCTGTCCTTTTCCTCCATACATATCCTCCAATGATGATGCCAATACTGGCATGATTCACAGACTTGTGAAACACAACTTCCCACACATTCAAGTTTCCATGTCCAGGAGGTAGACGTGTCAGCACCCCATTTTTATACACTCAACATCTCAAAAACTCTTTCCATAAGTAGGGCATGTCTCCTCCATTTTGCCTGACCTTGGGACACTTATACTAGTTCTGCTAGATAGCAATTAGAAATGGGGGTATACATATTCACATACAAATATCCCTGCACAGCTGGAGTTAACGAGGGTGCACCCCCAAGGGCTGGACCGTCCGCTCACATGTCCGGGGTTGGCAGCAGCCTCGTTCATCCTCCCTATCACTCCCGGAGCCCTGCTCTCTTCCTGCTCAGCTAGTCACTCCAGGCAAGGGAGGGGAGGACAAGTCTCCCTGCATGGCTGGCAAGTTGCTAGCTGAGCAGGAAGACAGCTGGGCTCCGGGAGTGACTGGAAGGATGAGCGAGGCCACTGCTCGACGAGTAAGTGAATGGTCTAGCCCCAGAGTGCAGAACCTCATTACCTCCAGCTGCAAGGGGATATTCATATTCATATATGAATACAAATACCTCCATCTCTAATAGCAATTCTTGGAAAACAGGCATTAGAGAGAGGGAACCTGAAAAAAGCCAATGAATGTAAGAGGATTGCTTTGAAACAGATTTCCCCAACCTGATGCTCTTCAGACATACTGGTTGAAATCCTGTTGCTTAATAATATAGTTAGTCACAACTAAAGTAGACCCAATAGAACAATGTACAGTGGTGCCTTGCATTACGAAGTTAATTCATTCCAGCGAAATCGCTGTAGAACGAAAACGTCGTAAAGCGAAAATAAAAGCCATTCAAACGCATTAAAACCTGGTTAATGCGTTCCAATTGGCTAAGAACTCACCGTCCAGCGAAGATCCTCCATAGGGGCGGCCATTTTCGGGTGCCTGTGCAGCAAAAAATGGCTCCTAAACACAGTGGGGAGCCATTTTGAGCACTCAGCAGCCATTCTGAAAACCCGATGATCAGCTGTTTTGATCATTGGGAAGCGAAAATCAGTTCCCGAAACAGGGAACTGATCATCGTGCAGTGAAATTCTCCCATTCAAAACGTTGTTTTGCGATCGCAACCTTGTCGTAATGCAGATTCGTCGTTAAATGGAACGCCTGTCTTGCGAGGCACCACTGTAATCTACAGAGGAATTGACCCACTGATTCAATGCCCCTATTCTAGTTGCAAAGTATTGTACTAAGCAATAGAATTTCAGTCATCGGTCCATATCTGCCATCATCTTGAAGCAGCATTAACTTGTTTGTTTGTTTGTAATGAATACAGGAATCTCACTAAGGTTCGGCCAGGCTGATTTAGAAATCAATTATCAAGACACCTGATAGTCACCATTTTCTAAATTAAAACCAGCCGGCTTAGCATATTTCAGTCTCTGACAAAACCACTACTGAATAGGAAAAAAAAAGAATAGGAGGAAGGGAGGGAGAAATATCTAGTGGTCTCTCCAAGTCCAATATTTGAGGTTGAACAGTGAAGCTGGGTTTTCCCCCCTGCTTTATTATTGAAGAGACACAGAGTAGTCTCTTCTGAACAACCCAGATGTTCAAAATTGCACTTGAAATCTGATATCTGGTTTCTAAATAAATCTTCTTGCACCTATTGACTTTTGTCCATTAGTTAACCCACCCCCCAGCCCCAAACCAACAAAAGATACATTCCACTGCTTATATAGGACCATCTGTGAACAAGGGGGCCTTTTAGAGTAACATAAACAGAAGTCTATAAACACATGAAGCTGCCTCAACCAATGCATTTTCTCAACCCACCCTCACCTATGCTCAATTTCTAATGGAGTCGTCACCATATGCCAAGGAGTTCAGTGGCGTTTTCATGACTAACTCACAAGCTTTTGGCAGCCGCAGCCCAGGTCTCAGAGTGCGCAACCCTGGAGGCTAAAGTAAAAGAATACCCACCTTCAAAATATAGGATGCAAGTTAAAAACAAATTCAGATGCGAATGTATTCACAGCAGCAACTGAATTAACTCAATGTCCTGGCCACGTTCAGGCAAAGGCATTTCTCACCCATTACCCCCTTTTGGACCTCCTGCACACTTAAAAGCCACACCTCACGTCATTTTTGCATTTCTACTTCTGCTTTCTTCAGATTTCCTCTACTTCTTGTTGTCCAGCTATCAGATTTTGTACAACAGTTGGACAACAAGAAGTAGGGGAAATCTGAAGAAAGCTGAAGTAGAAAAGCAAAAATGACATGAGGTGTGGATTTTAAGCACACAGAGGAGTACAAGACAGAGAAATGTAATTCTGGAACTACTAGTTAACAATGCCATACTAATGTCTATTTGCGGGGATGTTATGTGCAGCTTGCATAATACACAACACATTTTTCAGGGCATGTTTTTAATGGGAGCCCTTCATACCTTAACAAGCAAGCCAGAGAATGACTGATTTGAGCTGTTTCCAGAAGCAGATGGAAGGTGGTGACTAATTTAGTGCTTCCCACTCACATTTATTTATTACACTTACCAGGAAAAAAGGAGGGTAAAAATTGAAATAGTTATAGCATTGAGTTAGTTTTCCTCTACATTTCATTCTTAGCAAAGGGCAAGGAATCCATTAGTTTATGATTTTCCCATATTTCACCTGAAATAATATTTTATCAAACATGTTTCAACATTAAATTACACATCCTCACCAACACAAATTAAGACTTGTTAGTGATATAATAATAATAATGCATTTTAAAGACACCTTAAACTGAAACACTGAAGACTGAATTTACTTTTTTAAAAAAATGTTTTTAAAAATCTATGGAAGACTTCCACTGAAAAACACATGCACTTCCAATCAATCAATTGCTCTGTGCTACATATGACATCTGCCAATTTTATTCTTACTGCAGAACTCTGCCCACATTAGGGTGAATGTTTTTCCAAAGTTATTGCACACCAAAAGAGATACAGTGGTGCCTCGCATAACGTTTTTAATTGGTTCCAAAAAAAAAAACCTTATGCGAAAAAAACTTTATGCGAAACACCATTTCCCATAGAGATGCATTGGAAACCGGTTAATCCGTTCCAATAGGCACGGATTGCCGTCCTTAAGCGAAAAAACCCATAGGAAACATCGTTAAACGATACAATGTATCCTCCATTGGAATGTACTGTAGCTGACTCAATACGTTTCAATGGCTTTGCGAAGTCAATTTTTGCAAAATTAAGTGTGTCATAAAAGGGTCAAAAATGGTTTTAAATGCTTGGATTAGCTTCTGCACCCTCTAAAACGGATGCAAAAGTTAATTTGGCTTTGATCTGACTTTTCATTAATTAATGGTGAATTTTTTCCCCCCAACTTTTGACAGCTGTCAAAATCTGACAGCTCCATTATTTCCTATGGGGGAAGAAAAAATTCACAAAAAATTAATGAAGACTCAGCAACTGTTCTAAATTCTTGGGTTCGTTAGAGGACCCCCCTAAGTTGTGTGCAAACCTGATTTGGCTTTGATCTGAACTTTCGTTAATTTTTTGTAAATTGTTTTCTCCCCCATAGGAAAGCATGGAGCTGTCAGATTTTGACAGGTCCATTGGTTCCTATGGGCCAAAAAACAAAAATTCACAAAAAATTAACGAAACGTCAGATCAAAGCCAAATCAGGTTTGCACATGACTTAAGGGGTCCTCTAACGAATCCAAGCATTTAGAACCGTTTTGGACCCTTCTAAGACACTTTTTAAATTGAAAACAAAAAAACGTTAAGCGAAGCAGGGGACCTAAAACCAAAAACGTTAAGCGAAGCATGGTCCCAAAAACGCTATGCGAAAATCGCCCATAGGGAAAAACGTTATACGAAGCACAATCTGCCTCTGAAAAAATAAACGTTAAGCGAAAAAAACGTTAAACGAAGCAAACGTTAAGCGAGGCACCACTGTACTTCAATTCACATTAAAAGTACAGGAATCATATACAGGCTTAAATATTGAGGCCCTGTCCCCACGAGGCATCCTGGAGGAAGCGTGACTTGAAGGAATTGCCTCCATCATTAGGATCTCCTGAAATTCAGGCTTTTCTTAGCTCTTCATTACTTTGCAAAACCAATGAAGCTTGAATTGCAAGAATGAAAGCATGATGAAACTCAAGTATTTCTGGGTTCACCCCTGTTTAATACAGCCTGCATTGTGCATATGCACCCCTCTAACACAGCCACAGGTCTTCTAAAGTGCAAACACACAAAAATGCTCTATTAACCGTCCTTTCTAGGAAGGGAGAGTCCACAGCTGCCCAGAATGAGGCACATGAGTCCTAGTGTTACTGCAAAGCTACAGCACTAGTTAGAGCAGGGGTGTTAAACACAAGGCCCGCGGGCCAAATCCGGCCCGCCAGACCTTGTCTGATGGCCCGCGGAGCCGCTGCCAGCCTTGCAGGCCCCCCTCTTTTTTTCAATGAATTTACTCCGTGCCTGCTCCGCTACGCTGCGCGGAAAGCCTCGGCAGCCGCGTCTGCTCGACAGCTCCGAATGGGGAGCCCTGCTCGCTTCCTGTGACATCAGGCCCAAACCCCGCCCGGCGCAGGGCTGAAATGCCTCCCGGTCTCCGAGAGAGGCGCGCCCCCACCCCCGCCCCTGCCCGGGGAAAGCCCGGGGCGAGAAGCGCGGGAAGCCCCAGGTAGGAGCAGCTCTGCCTCGAGACCTGCTCTTTGGGTTCCGCATGCGCGCCTTTCGCACCCGCAGCCGGCGTGAGGGAGGGAACCGGCGGAGCGGGAACCCCCCTCCCGGAGAGGTCTGCGGTGCCTGAAGACGAGGGAACTCAGGCCGAGGGCGCAGCGGGAGCGGGACAAGGCTCTCGGCACGCGGCTGCTTTCCCACTCCCTCCCCTTTCCCCCGCAAAGGGGGGAAAGAAAGGAAAGCACCACAGCACGCGCGCGTGTGTGTGTGAGGAAAAGCTCAAGAGGCCCCCTCGGAAAGGTAACGGAGGAGGAGAGGGAGGGAAGGAAGGAAGGAAGAAGGGCGGGAAGAAAAAAGAGGGGCTCTGAGGGAGGCATCGGGGTGTGTGTGTGTGAGGGGAAAGAATGAGGAGGGAAAAAGGCTCCAGCACAGGCTAGGCCGCGGGAGGCGGATTCCCCTCATGGAAGAGAGAGAGAGAGAGAGGAGGGGAAAGAATTCCCAGAGAGAAGGAAGAGAAGGAGGAGGCCTGGCCTTGGAGTTCGGGGGAAGAAGAGAGAGAAGGGAATGGGGAGAGAGAGAGAAGGCCCACAGAGCGGCCGCCGCCTTCCACGCGCCGGGCTCGGTGGGGGGAGGAGGAAGGGGAGGCTGCGGCCATTGGGAGGCAGTTTGCGCCGCCGGAGCCCCCACAGGGAGAGAGGGAGGGGGCCACATAGACCTACATATACAACCGGCCCTTTGATGGGGACCAAACTGCTGATGCGGCCCCTGATGAATTTGAGTTTGACACCCCTGAGTTAGAGCTACAGAGCTAGAATACCTTTCTCCCTTTCATGTGGTGTAGGAGTGCCATTAAAATCCTCAGCCCTGGAAGGGATACAACACGGGAAAAGAAGCTCTTATGCAGGGCATTCCACACACCTTTCATGGTACAGATGTTATAGAAATTCATATGGCTTTTATTTCAATGCAAAGTTATCAAATTTGTACTTCCTGATGCAAAACATCAAGCAGAACTCCGTTCAGTCCATGGAATTGGTACCAACACTACAAGTTTAAACCATTAACACAATCCCTGGCCACCTTACTTAACAATCAGCTGTCTCTCCTTAGCTCACCGCAGGTTGACACACCATTCAAAACTAAGACATAAGCAAGGGTTAAGTCATGAAGGGTCTAAGCAGCAGAAGTGAGTACACACAAGTTACTCCAGACGGCAGGCTACTGCACTCAAACTGGTTAATAATTTCTAGTAATGCAGCTTCTTGCTCTAACCATCCCTTGAGTTTCCCTCCCCCTTTTTAAAGAGCACAGTGACTTCAAAGTCACAGGCAGAATGTCCAGGGAGACCAAGACGTTTCCCATCTGGTTTCTTTATGTGCCCATTGCCGGCATTCTGATTTATGCCAGTTTCTTCTCCTGTGCAGAGATTGTTCTCCCTGGCCTACATGAATGGGAACTGTGGGCGAAGAACATACTGGATGGCATGCCAATCTTGCCAGGGCCGGTCACAAGGCCAGTTGCCCGGGCATATCCAAGAGGTGTCACTTTTATATCTGATTTACATGGCAGCCGGGGGGCTTGGCCTCTGTGCCCACTTGTCCACTGCTTACCAATATACTGCAGATGGAGATGTTTAAAAAGACAACAACCCTCTTTCTATGATCTACTGACGTTGCATCTGGATAAAACCACAAACTCCACGTGCACAAGCTTTTTTGTTTTAATCTAACCATCACCCTTTGAAATAGGTTTGCCTGAAAGATTGCCACATGCTCACAGCAGCCTCCTGCCAAATGTCTTATCCTTGGTGTGGGTAAGGGCACAGAAACTAAGTTTCCACATGTGCAAAGAACATTCTGTACGATTTACCAAAGTGGCTTGTCAGGGCAGATTTTGGGCAGCAATACTGGAGATGTCAGCTCGAGGGCAGACTCAGATAATTCACTTGCAAGAGGTGCCATAACAGCAATAATTCTGTTGACAGAAGGTGCCACAGAACAAGCAGTGGCTTGATAAATCTGGCTGGGCAGGTACAGTCATATGGTGGAGGATATGTTTAAGTCTTCGCTGTAGTAATCCAGAGTGTAGGTGGGAAGCTACAATAAAGGCAAGAGGGAAGGCCAAAATGCCATCAGCTGTGGACTCTGGCAAGGCTGCTTTTCTGGGGGGGGGCAGGACTGGCTCAAGTGCTCTGAAGAACAAGACACAAAATAAGCAGAACTGCATAGTTGAAAGGAGAGCTAAGAGAAGAGAAACACCAATACATCTTTTATTCAACCCACCACTCTACTTTTGAAATATATTTAGGATCACTGGTTCCTTAGAAGTCCACTGGGGAATAGGTGATGTCTGTGAACACTGGAGGCAAGCAAACATCACCTCCCACCTTCATCAAGGGAGAAAACATCTGGGCAAGTATCAACAAGTCAGCTTGACATCAATACCAGGAAAGGTTCTAGAACAGGTCATTAAACTGTCAGTCTTTGAGTACTTAGACTAGAACACTATGATTTCTAAGACCCAGCATGGATTTCTCAAAAACAAGTTATGTCAGATTCATCTTGCATCTATCTCTTCTTTTTTAACAGAGTCACAATCTTGGCAGATAAGGGCACTGCTATCAGTACAGCACTTCTTTGATTTTAGCAAGGTTGTTAACAATCTCCCTTGTGATATTTTTGCAGTTAGGCTGGAGAATTAAATGATGCCACTCTGATGGATTTGGTGCTAGTTGAACTGGACCAAAACAAAGAAGACAATAAGGAAAAATGTGATTTTCTACATTTAAGCAAGAGACATTGATGCGCGAATGCAAAAACAGTGACAGCTGGCTTGGCAGCGATAGGTATGAAAATGATCCAGCAGTCTTTAATGGATCACAGGCTAAATACAAGTCAACAACATGAAGTGGCAGCAGAACAAAGAGAAGTCAATACTAGGTTGCATCAATAAAAGTAAAAGTATAGCATCCACAATAAGGGAAGTGTAGCACTGCCCTGTTCTCTCTTGTCAGGCTATTTTAAAAAAAATACTGTGACTAGTTCTAGGCACCACAGTTTATGAAGAATATCAACGATCTCAAGCATGTCTAGAAGAGGACAACCTGCATGGAACAAAGTCTACAATCCATGCTCTGTGAGGAACAGTTGAGGGAGCTGAGTATGTTTAGGAGGTGATATGATACATGATGATGATTATCTTCAAATACTTATACGGCTGTCATGTAGAAGTGGAGCTCACTTATCTTCTGTAAATCCAGAGAGTAGGACACAAAAGTACTGTAATGATTTTAGATCACAGAAAAAGATGCTGAAAGAACTTATTGGCAGTATGAGCTGTCCAGCAACAGAATAGACAACCTCAGAGAGAATTGCAGACTCTCCTTCAGTGGTTAGGTGTGGATTTCCTGTTTCAACAGGAGAGCTAGACTTAGCGAATCTGGGGTCCATTTCAGATCTACCATGTTATGATTCCAACTCAAGTTGGAAGCACGTGTCACGCCAATATAAAGGTCTGCTGTAATATGCACAGGATGTGGGAATAACAGCAAACTGGTGTGCAGAACACTCTCACACACATCAGTAATACAATTCTATGAAAGCAAACTGCAGATCTATTTCAACACATAAAGAATGCAGGCCAGTAAAACAGAGCCAAAGTGAATTCTGTCCTTGGAATGCTTAAATGTTCCGTATTATCCTTTGCATGTAAAAACTGCTATTACGGCCTCATTTTCCAAATACACAACAGATGGATTCAATGTTCTGCTTTAGTGTATACAACTATAGTCTGCAACAGATTTTCACTTGTGTGCTTTTTGCTGCCCGAGTCCCATGGCATTCCTAGGAAGTCCCATGTGCATTATGTAGTTGAAGTCCTACATTTTTGTCCTCTATTGTGGAAGCAATACAAAACTGATATCCTTTTAGATTTTCAATTTAAATATATCTCCCTTAAGAAGCTGTTGCAACAATAAGAAACAACACAAACACAGGTTTCAGAAGATTAAAGTATATAAGCTAGCACAAGAAATGAAAACAATGACAGTAGATTCAAAATAGCATCTTTTTTCAGTTTAAAGTGTTACGATTAGCAATTCTTAGTCATGGGGAAAATATTGCTCTCTCTCCTGGTGCCCAAGTGTTATTGTTATGACTTACACACTGCCCCATAGTGCTAGAGCAGTCTCTGGGCACTTTACAACGTAATGTTGCAAACAATAATCCCCTACCCTGCCCCAGCAAGCTGGGTACTCATTTTACCAATCTCAGAAGTATGGAAGATTGGGTCAACCATGAGCCAGCTACCTGAACCCATTGGCAACTGGGGATCGAACTCAGATTGTGAGCAGAGGCTTGGTTGCAATACTGCAATTTAACCACTACACCAGGGCAGTAAACAGGCCTTTGTGGGGAGGTCATTCCAAGGACAAGAAGTCACCACACTCTGCTTATCCCCTGCTACACTTGGGTCAGCAAGACCCCAAAAAGGAGATTTCAGAAAACAGTCTCAGGGGCTGAGCAGACTGATGGTGGTGAAGGTGGTCCAACAGCCATCTGGGCTGATTTCACAAGTTAAGAACAGTACCCTTCCTTTAGAATTGCCAGTGTGGTGCACACAGGGTTAAAGATGCCCATACGGTCATTTAATGTGCTTGGCTAAAAATGCACAAGACAATACAATTTTTCATAAACATTAGGGTGGCAGAGAAGTACAAACTAATGCTGAAACATGATGGGAATGAACAGGACAGAGGAAATACAAGAGTCTGAGAAAAGCAAGCTTGAAATATTTGCCCCCCTATATTTATTCATTCATTCATTCATTCATTCATTCATTCATTCATTCATTCATTCATTCATTCATTCATTTTATATCCCACCCATCTGGTATATTCTACCACTCTGGGCGGCTATATTATCACCTAAAATGGAACTCAATCAATAATGCTAAACAGGGCAGGTTGAGGGAGCAAATCACACACCCCAGATTTATGTTGTTATGGAAACATTCCTTTTACAAAGGACTCATGTTTACTTAACAGCTCACCCTGCTATGTTTGGCAGGACTTACTCTCAGGTACGTGTGGATGATGGAGGAGCACCTGTGTCAAGTCAAGACAAAAGTTGGACCCTTTCATCTATCTGATACAAAGTTCCACATACTCTCTATTAAGGTACCATGGGCATCATCGAGGAAAGGTGACAGAAACACACTTTTCCTGGAATCAACTTGGACCCCAACTTGAGTCAAAGCTTCTTGCATGGGGCTAGGCCTGCAAGCAGTCATACAGCAGATTTTAGCTGTCATGGAAGGCCAGGAAATTATTTATCATCATGTTTATTCTTACTATTATCTATAGTAGCAGGAATCAGGACAGACCTTAATTGGGCTTTCTTTCTGATGGACAAAAATTAAGTAACTGGCTTTGAATACTAGAAGGGACAGGGGCACCATGTGCTGGTTTGGCTCAGGCAGCGAAATGTCAGAGGCCGGCTCTGACCTGGCAAATCCACCCTTAAAAAGATAAAGAAGCGGGGAAGATTTCCACCTTTCTCTTCCTTCTGCTGCAATGAGTAAAAGTCTTTTGGCTTTTGCTCTGTGCAGCACACGAACTGCCCCTCTGAAACTGGCTGCTCCTGGGGACATTAAATGCAAAGTGATAAGGTTTTACCAATGCTCAGTTACCCTTCTTCCACCAAGCAGTCACCAAAGCATGACAGTACTACAGCCATTCACATGCAGCATAGCATCTACCACTCAAAAGCAGACCCAACAGAAGAAACCAAAACAGAACTGTGCCATTAAAGGGGATAAAGCATCACGAGGTCTTATTAGCAGAGCAGATCCAAAGGTTGCCATTTATTTGCAGAATATCCCCTAGGATCCTCCTGTGATGTGGTGGAAACTCAATGTGATGTGAATTTCAAGTTGTGTCTCTTGGCAGCAGCTGTCCGGAGTCTAACTGCCCATTATCTGTTGAAATAGGAGAGAAATAAGGAAGCATCTCCCACAGAGGGCATACAGACTCAAAACTGAGGCCAGAAAATACAGGACAGTTAACCCACAACTGAGGAGGAGAAATTCTTAATCTCTCTGAGCATCCAGCGTGTCACAGCAAAAACTTCTCTCCCCTTTGGGATTATGCAAAATACTTTGCTCTGTTGGTAACTAGACTTCAAGATATACGCATTTATTGGAATCTCATGATTTCACAAATATGGACAGACTAAGTTCAATCACCTTTCCTCAATATTAACTGCGTTCAGCTCTAATGTCAGGCTAACTCTAACGTGTGCTTCTGGCCTGAGCTAACAGACATTCACTGGAGTTTTCTGAGGGAGCTCAAGAGATCCCCTACAGAAGTCCCAATGCTTCCATGCGACAACCCTTAGAAACCCTTAGGGAAGTCATGACAATAAAACTGATGCAAGACAGATAACTTCAACAGTTCAGACAAAATAATGTAATAGTCGGCAATCCTTACTATTCTTCATAGCTGTATGAGAATGAACATGGGACTGTTTAGTAGACATTTATCTGATCTGGTCACTCATAAAAAAACTTTAGACTCCAAAGGAATGCTTTACAAAGCTTGTCTTCTTTTCCCTTAAGGCTACAAGTGACTAAGCAAGTGTGCCATCGGATGATGCTTTATCTCACAAGTTGAACTGTTTTAGGAACAGACTAGTTCACTCAATGTTCTAGTGACCATATGATGTACAGGCAACCACAAGCCTGCCTGACCATTATCCATGTATATCCTTACCTTTGGGGGCAGCTTGTTTTTATAGAGTGGGTGGGATAGCTTCATTGAATTTCTGTTTCTGGCATGTATGTCTGCTGGTATTGAACCAATACTGATGTTCATATAACAATTTGCTCTAGCTAGCTGCAGCTAATAGATGAGATGCCAATGCGCACCTCAGTTGTCCCATCAGGTATACGTCCAGCCATGGACCCAGATGCACCCTGGCAACTTAGACAAATATTAAACAAACACCAATAGGAACCTGGCTCACTGTCTTTCAGGCACCTGTAAAAACTGACATTCCCTTTTAGTAAGAATATAACTCCCAAGTTAAACTACAGTGGTGCCCTGCTTAACGTTTATCCTGCTTGACGACGAATCCGCTTCACGATAAAATGTTTGCGATCGCTTTTGTGATCGCAAAACGATGTTTTAATGGGCAAAAACCTCTTTACGAGGATCAGTTCCCTGCTTTGGGAACCGATTCCTCGCATTATGACGATCAAAACAGCTGATCGTCGGGTTTTCAAAATGGCCACCAGCTGCTCAAAAGGGCTCCCCACTGTGTTCAGGAAGGAATTTTTCACGCACAGGCATGGAAAATGGCTGTCCTACGGAGGATCTTCGCTGGATGCTGAGATATTTAGCCCATTGGAATGCATTGAACTGGTTTTCAATGCATTTCAATGGGCTTTTTTTATTTCGCTTGATGAGGATTTTGCTCTACAGAAATTTCGCTGGAATGGATTATCCTCGTCAAGCGAGGCACCACTGTATATAAATTCCATGTTCTTTTCCCCTTTCTTGGGGAAAGCTAATATAGCTAGATATAGCCAGCATGTACTAAAGAAACGAAATCTGCCAGTTTCCCACCATTATGCATTTAAACAAAATTGAAGCACAAACTAGGCTGCAGAACAAGGATAAGCATTCTGGCGAGTTCCGGCTATTTGGATTACAACTCCTATTATCCATTATCCCTGGCTATGCTACTCAGACCTGATGGGATTTGCAGCCCAAAACATCTGTAGGGCACCAAACAGCCAGCCTCTCAGCTGGAGAAAGAAGAACTGATCTCTTGTGTGTGTGGGGGGGTCAAAATAAAAATGGTGTGCTAAAGTTCACTAAGACAACATGGTGATGGATAAGAGCCTCTCACTATGTAATTTATCCAGGAACATAATTTAATTCATGAATGGTCAGGGCCAGAGCCTGAAAAGTTTAAAAAAATACTCCAACTCTTTATAAAGCTCAACAGAGCAATTTGTTGTAGTTAACAAGAATGTACTTAGAAACTCACTAGTTTAGAGACTCAGGACCACAGTATTTATAATGATTCATTTCTTTTGGTTTCTTCAACACTTCATTTTATGAGTTCACTTATCTCCCCCTTCATGCAGTAATATATTCCCTTTTAGTTCCGGAGGGGAAAAGATGTGCTAGAAACAAAAAAAGAATAGCCTTCTTTGGTCTCCAGGCACATCGGAAACTAGCAACAGCACTGACAGCAAACACAATTAATTTGGGACCCATCTGGAGATTTGAATTATTTATGTGGATCCTGTTATAATGGAGTGCAACCCTTACAGTTTTCTCTTTGTTTATGTATCAGTTACAGCCCTAGCACATCTTTCCTACAATGAGCTCAAGCATATTTTCCCATCTCTCCACATTAGTTTCCCAACAACCTTGCAAGGTAGGTGAGGATAAGAGTCCGCAAATAGTCCAGGGTCACCCAGGGAGTTCTTGTGGATCAGTGAGGATTTCAATCTGAATTCCTCATGTCCCAATTTAATACTCTTAACCACTACATCACACTGCCTCAGCAATTTCAGGGGCTCTGGCCTTTCTAGGCTTCCTCACACACACACACAAACCATGTCTGCAAAAATGTGTCATATTCTGCTCAGTTCCAGTAACACTCATACATACTTCCCACACACGCACACACAGCAGAAGGCTTTCAATCAAGTGCTTCTGCAAACAGCATAAAACTGAAACCACAAGAAATAACTACAATTATTATCTGGGAACCAGATAGTTTATTAACAGCTTCTTCAGCTTTCTTTTTCCCTTCAGAGAGCCTTTTAAATATATGCGTGCCACTGAGGAAGGTTTTTCCCAAACAGTTAATGTCAAAACAGGAAGATCCAAAGCAGAAGATGGATGACAGCCAGTCTAACTGGGCTTTATCAACCCTCTGCATACATCCTGATATTATGGGAAATGACATTGCTAGAAGCCCTGCAAAGAGAGCCCCCGGGTCGCCCCTGCATGTTACAGTACAGTGTACAAAACGCAGAGGGAATTGCATTTCAGACTTGATATATGAAAGACGATGTGCTTGTGAATGAATAGTGGCTGCACTGAGGGGTCTTTCAAGAATAGCACCCCATATGGACTCAGAAATCGCTCTTCCAGTAGCCTGTAAAACATTCTTCTTGCATCTATTCTTCACTCTCAGCCCCAAACAACCACAAGGTGTCACAGTGAATTTTTTTCCCTTTTATTTGGTTTAATAAACAAGGGTAGGCATGAGAATTTATACGAGTTCAGTGGGAATTCTGTTCTACACAATTTGTTGTTAGCGCTACACCACTGTGCATAGAGGAGGCAATAAAATCTAAAGCTATCTTACGAGAGGAATTATGATCATCAGCTTCCCGAGAGAGAGAGAGAGAGAGAGAGAGAGAGAGAGAGAGAGAGAGATGTAATTTTAAGTGTTTCTTCAAATGCAATCTGCATGCAAGACTGCACTTCCCTAGCTGGCTCACAAAGGCAGGCACATCACTTCACTGCTATTGTGGTGGTTCCTCAATACACCACATTCACTCATGGTGGTCTGAGAGCAAAATAACAGAGTAGAAATAATTAACAAAACACTATACTCCTGTAGATTCACCTAAAAGAGTTGAAGACACCTTTAAGGCAAGTGTGGAAGGAGTTGAGACTGCGGACATATATTTGGAGCCCACTATTCCACCCTAATGTTCTCACACTGACAGCCAAAAGAAGAGTACAGGGGTACCTCGACTTGCGAACTTAATCTGTATTGGAATTAAGTTCGCAGGTCGAAAAGTTCGCAGGTCGAGTCAAACTTTCCCATTGGAATGCATTGAAAACCACTTAATCCGTATCTGCTGTTTTCCGTTCGTATGTCTAGGCGCTGTTCGTAGGTAGAGGCATTCGTTCCCATAGGAACTAATGCAAAGCCGGTTAATCCATACTCTAGCACTAGGGGGAGAATTTTTTACATTTTTTCTTCTTTTGATCTAAGATGAACTTAGTTTTAAAAAAGGCAGGAAAGGTGGGTGTTTTTTTTTTTTTCAGTTCACAAGTCAAGGCTCCATTTGCAGGTCGAAGCAACTTTTTGCGAACGGAGCCGTTCATAACTCAAATTGTTCGCAAGTAAAGACGATCGCAAGTCGAGGAGCCACTGTACATCTAGTCCAAAATCTGGAGGTCGACAGGCTGGTTGAGGAATTTGGGGGATATGACACTCAGAAAAAGTAACACTGGCAAACTCTAAGCCAGCTGAATATGTTTATGCTGCCTTGAGAGATTGGGAACTCTAACTGGGAGCTTCATAGTGCAAAGGTTAAACTGCAGTACTGCAATCAAGACTCTGCTCATGATCTGAGTTCTATCCAGATGGGCTCAGGTAGAAGGCTTCAGACTGCTTTAGTTTTCTATCCTTCTTAGGTACGTAAATTAAGTACCAAGCTTGCAGGGGGGAGGGCAATGCATAGCCTGCGTAACTAAATTGTAAACCACCCAGAGAGAGCATCAAGCAGTATGGGGCGGTATAAAGACAGCACACTTTGCTATACTTTTAGAGGTCTGAGGTCACAGCCACTGCCACTACCACAATCTACTGCAGGGCCATTGGCAAGTGGGAGGTTAAGAGTGTAAGAATTATGGGGAATCTATATGAGGCATTTGTCTAGTAAGAAAATTTGCTATTAGAAAAACACATCCAACAACTCCCCATATGTATCACATCTGAATAAGCCCCAAGCACCCTTGGGATTGGGCAAAAAAAAAAAGAAGCAAGGATGCAGTTTAGAACTGATTTAAAATCAATTTAAATCACAATTTAAATAAAAAATCAGATTTTTTGATGATTTAAACAAAAAAAATCATTTTGATTTTTATCCATCGTGATTTAAAACAGGACCCTTCTCATGCAGAACGGCCAAGAACAGTGACCTTGTTTTAAACTCTAGTCTAGCAAGAAGAGAGTAGGGGAGTAATTTATTCCTTCCCCTGAGCTGTTGTATTTGAAAGAACTGAGGGTGGGAGAATTTATGCACACTAGGGAGTATACAGACTGACTCCAAAACATTTGCTAGATGCTATTTAAGATGCTCTTGGGGACAGCAAACATAAATCCCCCATCCGTGTTCATAAATCCTCTCATTCCCTAGTTGAAAATCAGTAAGTCAGAAGTCATTGGGTCACAAGGAGCCAAACGCTCCTCTATAGAAGAGGCTGCATGCGCACTTAATTCCTTTTGCATAAACAGCTCGCAAAGACAGCAGCCAGGGCCCAGCATCTTGCTGGCTACAGAATAATCTTCGCTTCCCGACTGCTGTCTTCCCAGGCGACAATGGAGTCCGGTTGGCCACACGTTTCTTTGGATTGGTGCCAAAACATTTAGGCCTCTTAAGAATTTGCTTCCATCGTCAAAACTCTGTATGGAATTTTGTGGAAGGATAAGACCAAAACTGTTCACTATTATGTGGGTAGTTAAGGGTTCCTTATTAGAACCATACCAAATGTTTTCAGGGATATTTGTAATGGAATCCATGCCGTCGGGTTTTTCACTTCCTGCCAGGAGCAAATTCCTGCATAGCAGGAATTCAAGAACAGAGTTGACCGTGTGTGTCTGTCTGTGTGTGTGCCAGCGCATGTTGTGATACCCTGTACAACCTCCAACAGCCTGGCTCTCCAAAGTCTTATTTTAGATGTGCTAGGTACTGTTCAAGCTGCATCAGACAATTATGAAAACTGGAGACAGACCAACAGATCAATGGTTTAAGCATCTGGCTATGGAGCTAGAGGTTGGGAGTTCGATTCCCCACTACGCCTCCTTGACAGCGGCTGAGCTCCAAGATTCATAGGGTCCCTTTCAGCTCTGCAATTCTAAGATGATCTTATAG
Organism: Pogona vitticeps; assembly: GCF_051106095.1. Classification (NCBI taxonomy): domain Eukaryota; kingdom Metazoa; phylum Chordata; class Lepidosauria; order Squamata; family Agamidae; genus Pogona; species Pogona vitticeps. The sequence continues at coordinate 294,386,673 of NC_135784.1, forward strand.
GCTCTTTTTCACCCTCTCAAATGTGCAAAACCTGCATTGCAAACCTGACTATCTAAACAGGCAAACATCTTTATGAAACGTTCATTTATTTCAAGCTGTATTTTTAATACAAAGCAACAGAGTGGAATTGATGTAGTCTTCTGAGTCTTGGTTCAACACAACCTTCCTGCAAGTTAAGTCTAACTGAAAGAGAACAAGTGAGTGAGCATGTGTAACTGGCCCAAGTTCACCCATTCAGGTTTGTGGTTCTGGATCTCTCAAGTCCAACACCCCAACGCTATACCAAATTACTGTACCGATAGCAAACATATGTAAGAAGTTATTTCTATAGAACAGCAAGCATCACATGAACCAAAGGCTGATACTGATAGAAAACAATGCACTGCATATACACAAGTGTCAACTCAACCCTTAACTACTCTTAAGTAACTACTCTCAACTAGCAGAAATTTTATTATTGCTCTTCATTTCTTTCTTTACACAGCTAGGACTATCCTTATTGTGTGGCATCACTGTACTGTATATGCTTTTCACACACACAGCAATTGTAAGCAGTTTGCCGAATAGTATAATAAGCTATCTGAGAAAAAGGAATTTAGAGCCTTTCAAACTCATGGAACAAGTTCCACAGTTCCCTGGATCTCAGCCAGCATTTCCCTGCCAAGTCCTTCTACAAATCTGAAAGTAAATGTAGCAATTAACTGGACTATCCTTAGGTCGCCCATACTTTGTCACCACCTTCAAGTCCTCCCTCTCAGATTTATCTCTGTGAGGCTTTCCTTTAGCTCTTCCAGCTTCTCCACTCGCTTACTTGTGTTCTCCCCCCAGTTAATAATATTAAAACATTTTAGCATCTGACGTCATGAAACAGGCATTCGATCCGGACTGCAGACTCCCAAGTGTATTGCATGCTATTGAAACTCTGCCAATCCGTGTTAATTATTGCTGTAGGTGTTCGGTTACAAGATTTAAGCCCCTTGCCTCCTCTATAATTACAGTTATCCATGTGCAACTTACTTTTGTAAACAGTGCTGCTTGACATTAGCTGGACACAGCCATTGAACTCTAGAAATTACATGGGGATCCTGACCTATTTCCCGTCCAACAGCTTTCCCTTTTGTTACTGGACATAAACTGCTTCTGAGTTAGACCAAAGACAGAATGTTAATTATTGCAATTCTCACAATGTAAGATTTGGTGCATCTACAATGATGAGCATTTCTTTCACTATTCTTTAAACATTTCAGAAGTGCTTTTCTCTGTCCATTTTTCTAATAGTGACTGCAAATGATCAAACACTGTCACAGGTTTCAGGGTTTGAACTACAGATAGGGAGGCCCCAGAAGCAGAAAAGAACCTATATCACAAAAGCTTGTGTCAAAAAAAAAAGTGTTATATCTTTAAGATGCCACAACGTTGTGTTGTTTTTATTGCAACGGAGGATAGACTGCTCTTTTAGAAGACAGCTAACTATGGTATACTAGACACCAAAAGACAGTGTGCATTCTTTGGTTCATATTGTTCACTAATATGAACAATTAAAAGCTGGTTTATGGCCCATTTGTTGGAAGAGACATGACCACATGCAAAGAAAACACAAAACACAAACTAACAAAAAAAACTAGCAAACAAACAAAAAACACCACCTATCAAGAAGCTTATCACTCAGACCTATGACCTCAGCTCTCTGGCTCCTTTAGAAGAGTGAGATAAGGGAATGACTCACATAGTCAAGAGGAGAAACTCAGTGTCTTCCACCCCCACAGTTTCAATTGTGTCCTTGAGGTTTTCTAACAAGATACCATCAATGCAAACATCCTGCCCATGTCCAATTTACTAAGTGTTCTTGTTCCTTTCAGACAGCCACACTGGATCTGAGAATGTGCACAGGATGCAAAATTGGTAAGAAGAACACACTCTTTGGCAGCACCACTAACAGTGAGGAGGAAGAAGAGGAGGAAGAAAAAGAAGAAAACACCCTGTTCTCCATTCCAGAGAAGAGTTATGGGTGACCACAAGGGCAGTACCATACTTTGCACACAAAAAGCATTTGCTGTACATATTCCAGTGTTCACAGCAGCAAGATATCTGCCACATTAAGTGCAGAGCTTACCTTAGTAGGCTGCAGTAATCCGCACAACTTACCAACCAAACCCAACTATATGTTTTACAATGAAAGCCCTTGTAATTTTTTAATGGGGAAACCATGCTTAGCACAGTTCATCAGCCAACACAGTACAAACACAAGATACATAAGGGTGATAAGAATCCTCAAAGCTGTGTTTATGAAACACACTGGACAGCCTGAATCCAGCCTCATGTTCGTACCTGACCACAAATGCAAAGACAACTTCTTCCCCCCCTTCCCCCCCCCCCCAGGTCTCTCCATGCTGCCCAAACACATGTTCCCAAGGGTTCCCTGGTCCTCTGGAAGAGCTTTTGAGAGTACAGGAGACTCTTCAAGGGAAACAACTCCCCCAAACATTATCACTTACTCAAGTGATACTGTTTGGGGGAGCAGAGCAACCTCCAGTCCATTTAAAGCAGTGGTCCCCAACCTTGGGCCTCCAGTTGTTCTTGGACTACAACTCCCAGAAGCCTTCACCGCCATCTCTGCTGGCCAGAATTTCTGGGATTTGAAGTCTAAGAACATCTGGAGGCCCAAGGTTGGGGGCCACCGATTTAAAGGATAACTATTATAGCATCCCGGAGGTCTTTGCTTTTATAGCCAAAATGATTTAAATTCTGCTTTTATAGAATATTATTTAAATGTTACTTATTTAAAATATTTTTAATCCCAACTTTCTCCTTCAAAAGGACCCAAAGCGGCTTGCATCATTAAAAGATGGTGTTTAAAGCTAACAACCATGAGTATGTAGTACAAACTGCTGGATAGATCAGTGGTTTAGGCATTTGGTTGCGGAGTCAAAATTGGGGATTTTGATTCCCCATTATCTTTCCTTGACAGGGGCTGGACTTGATGATCCATTAGGTTCCCTTCCAGCTCTGCAGTTCTAAGATGAAATACTAAAAAGAATCAAATGAATCCTATACGTAAAAAAAAAAAAAAAAGCAACACCAAAACGCATTCAAAGTAGTAACACACAACAATCTATTTACAAACCCCACCAGGACAGCCAGTTACTGAGGGAAAGCTTGCCTGAAGAGAACAGTTTCTGTCTGCTTGCAGAAGGACAGTAAAGATGGGTTCAGCCTTTTCAGCCTCTGGGAACAGTGGAAAAGAGAAGGCCCTCTCTTGTGTACTCACTAAACGCACCTGCAAAAGTGGTAGACCTGGGAAAAAGGTCTCTTCTGATGGTGTCCAAAACTCCACTGCTTATGTGTTGCTGACATTAGTGCAACAGCATATACTGTATCATAGTGGCAGATTGCCATTTAACTATGGAATCCTCTCTTACCAGTTGCAGAATGAGGAATACAAGCAGCAACCCCTTAACTAGTGGCAATTTGCTGCTGTGATGTACATTACTGCATTCATGACTGTGTACACCGGCAATACGAGACTGTTTTTAGCCATTTTAATCTGATTTTTGTCATATCGCTTTGGGAAACTTGGTGGACAGAAAACCAATAAAATGCATTCAATAAACAAAGAAAAGCAAACATTGATTTCTAGCCCCAAAGTTAATGTATAACAACTGGGCTTATGTGGAGAAGCCAAGAATATGCCTATACGGCCTCTCCTTCTGTTTCTAGGTCCATGCTGGGATGTGAGAGTGGAATTCCATTAGGCATGACTTCACTCATCCCCAGCATACCCCAGGTCAAAAGGAGACCTTGCTGGTTACACAACCACACACTGGGCCCATAACTGTCTATGGAAACTACATAGACAACCCTGTAAGTTAACACAACAGAACCCAGTCATGGAACACTAGACAGACAAAACACTTAAACAGGAAACGTTTATTTTCCCCAAATAATGGCAGAGCCACTCTTAATCCTTATTTGAGCTCCCAAAGAGACAGTCGGGTTTCATTCCTCAAGTTCATTTGCCAACTAACCTTTGAAGCTATTTCCACCACAGTTTAAAGGGAGTTCAGCACTGCCTTCAAATACCCCTTTTCCTCTGAGAAATATTTACTTTTTGTGATATTTGGAAACCCAGAGAAAGACCCATGTTGTCTGGCCACAGACAATATATTCAAGGATCCCAACACTGTGAACCAAAATATTTTGATTTATAGGACACCCTATAAATCAGAACCTGCTCTACAATTCCCGTAGCCTGTAGCCTCTCAAATCTGGCATGGAAATCTATAAGCAGCTTTTCAAATTCTCAGGGTTTAAGGTTTAGTATCCTTTCGTGCTGGATGAATCTGAACGCACAAGCTGATTATTTTGAGAAGCGCCCAGTTGTGTTTTTTTTAAAAAGAGGCAGAGAATAATGAAAAGTGGCTGTTAGGCACAGAATTTCACTGGATGACCGTTACTTCGGGGAATTGTGACCTTCTTTGCCTTGTTATAAGTAAGGATTAATCCTTAATTCTGATTAATACTTTCTTTAGTTAATGCCATGTTGTACTAATAAAGCAGGGACATATGCCTAAAACATGCCTTCCCACTTCAAAGCACTGGTTTGCCAACACTTTGAAAAGTCTTGTCAAAATTCTTACTTGAAGTGTTGTTAGCAAAGCCTGAATTGATGAAGGAGCCTCGTGGCGCCGTAGTTAAACTGAAGTATTGCAGTGAAAACTTTGCTCACAACCTGAGTTGAATCCCAGCAGATTCAGGTAGCTGGCTCAAGGTTGATTCAGTCTTATATCCTCCCAAGATCGGTAAACTGAGTACCCAGCTCGTTGGGGGAAGGGGGGAAATATATAACCAGCATAATTAAAATGTAACCCACCCAGAGAGTGCTTTAAGCACTATGGGGCAGTATATAAAAATAATAATTTGATTTTTTTGCTTTCATGTAACTTTTTAGATGTGTTGTGTGAGCAGTTTTCTGCTTTCTCAGCCACACAATGGGGCAAAGTCCTCCCTGCACCGTTATTCCAGTGGAAGAAAAATGATTTAACTCATAATTGCAAACTGTTGCTAGTTAATATGACCCCACCTGGATTACTCATTAAGCACCAGTCAGCTGACCACAAACCCAAGTACAGCCTCATTAATTAGTAGTCATTCGCCACTGAGAGTTATGTTACTTCCCCTCCACCAACGTAACTATGCAAGATGATTCTGGCCTGTATTAAAAACAGTTGATACCAGTATTATACACTGACAAGGGCTGTGTACTGGATAGCTATGACAAAAGACACAAATTCCTTTATTTAATGGGGGGAGTAACAGCTCAGTGTGGCTAACCTTGCTATAATTATAAAGCTGCATTTTAGGTTTTGTTTCTTCATATTAAATCTCCTCACACGAGAACTGTGCATGGCTCTCCTGCTTATAAACAAAGCATGGAAAATTAGGGGTTCTGGACTACAGCTTCCAGATTCCCCTACCCAGCATGGCCTCTAGCCATGCTCATGGGGGATTCTGGGAGCTAGAGTTTAAAAAAAATACATGTCCCAAGCTCTCCTTATTCACTCGGGTTTTCCCTGAGAGGGGAAGTCACAGATTAGCCCATTTCCTGTCTGCATGCTTTTGCAGACATGTGTCCTATGAAAAAACCAAAAAAATTTGAAATGATTCATTTCAAAGATAGGGCAGCCTCAGACATTCTCCAACCCCCTTTCTTCGCTTGATCATCACAGATTATTCAAAAAACAAACTTGAGACAGAAAGATAAGTTTCAGTTGGGGTTACCCGCATCTCAAATCCCTTCACATCCTGAAAAGCCTACTTTAACAAGCTTGGCTCAACTAGGATCACACACAAGAAACCAGCAGGGTTTTGTTCTCAACAAATGGGGGTGGGTGCACCATGTGTGCAAAAATGGAGTTCTGGAAGAAGCCGAACAACTCCTCAGTTATTTTCAGAGTCTTCCCTCACCTCGGTTATCACACACAGAACTTGGGAAAAATACATTTTGGACTACATCTCCCAGAAACCCCCCAGGCAACAGGGCTAGTGGGAGCTGTAATCAAAAAAGTCATATTTTCACACTTCTGTTCTTGTATTCAATTCATGTAATTCATGAAATTACCAAACAGCAAATATCATCAGTTGATCTCCTGTAGAGATGGGGGTATTTGTATTCAAATACAAATACCCCTACCTCTAATCTCCTGTATTCCAAGGATTTTACCTCACAGATATTTCTCCTCTAAATATATATGTGCCAAAATCATTGCTAAAATTGTCCAGAGATTTGGAAAAGTTTTTTTTTTAATGTGGAATGGCTTTTTGGGGAAAGATCAACCGAGCCAGAAAAAAAGACCAAAGTCCATGTAGACATCTCCAACAGATGTCAGCCAGATGGTTACGGAAGCATACAAATCAGGCCCAGCAGCTGTCCTATACATCCGTGACATCTCATGCACGCTGTATCTTACCCTTAAAGGCTTAGACCAGCAATGACATCTGTTAGATTAAGACTTTTTTTGAAACATCAGCATGAAAGACTAGTCAAAGTTTTAAAATGATCAAGGAGTACATGTATTCACCTATGTCTGAAAGGTCTCGCCAAATTTGCCGGAATGTGCAGCTTTGAAGTTCAAGTATCCAGTCCTCCAGGAGCTAAAGTCATAAAAAATGAATATGAAGAATTTGCCCACATGGGCAGTACATGAATGAGCTTTTGAAAGTTGTGGAGAGAGCATCAGGAGCATCTCGAGACCTTTCCAATCAATGCCAGATTTTGCGCTTATACTTTTATTAAATAAGTTCTCTTTTACTCTGCAAACATACTGAACTACACCACGAATTCTGCAAACAATATACATTTTCTAAACAGTCGATTACATCAACAAAATTAGCTTTTTAAAAAAATGGATAGCCCTACAACTGCCCAAATGCTGGCAAACAATACATTGAGTTGAAAGTTACCAACAAGCAGTAGAAAAAAGAGCAAATAACATACATGCAATCTTAACTCTAAACTTCCACTGTTTTTTAGGCTATGACACTGCAGAAGCTATACAGAAACGTTCTCATAAAAACATGGTAAATGTCAAAAACTGTCTCTCAGCTTCTGCTTTGGGGTTAGGGTAGGAAAAAGACCTCAATGGTTTAGCCTGAGTTAAATCTACTATAAAAGTGAATCTGCCATTAAGCAACATTTGAGAGCTGGGAATATGCAGCTGTTCTATTTTAAGGCAACTCTCTTTGAAGTTATAGTTCTAAAATCATTTTGAGACAGTGTCAAAGGGAAAAGACAATTTAACATTTCAAGGATAAACTACAAGGTCAAGTAGTATGATTCATTGTAGGGGTGAAACACACACAGAGCCACAATATGAAACTATTCTAAGTTTCCATGCATGGAAATTCCCTGGTATGCGGAGAAAAAATATATAATGGCTAGACAACTGCATTCCTATGTTACCCAAAAAGAAAAAGAAGAAATGAGAAATGCCAACATTTCTGTGACAAGTTAACTCTTTAAGGTCTTTTTTCAAATAGATGAGAAATGTTAAACCATCTTGGGATAACTCAGATTTCTAGGCTTTCCACACAGTATCTGGAGGCTACATAAGTGTCATTAGGATTCCATCCATTTTAAGTACATCTTGGCATTTGATTTTAACTATGAAAGCCTTAGGCACATACAAATGATACTCTGTACACATGCTGGGGACATGGGTTGGGAGAGAGAAAATCAGCCCAAGTACAGACGGAGTACAGTATTCCATACAGCCTTAGAGAAGAAGAGAAAGAAGGTACCTTTTAATAACCTGAGTGAGTTAGACTGCAACCAGCACTATTCATCAGCCGGCTACCTCAGTAAAAGGCAAGCAGCCCAAAAATGTTGAAGATCCACAATTAGAATGCAGAAAACATGTCAACAAATGGAAGTATTTTGGCGTTTGGTTGAATGAACAGTGGGATCACAGCCGCACAGTACAAGACAGGACAAAAATGGCCAAGAGCAGCTTTCTAGAATCGTAGGATAATGGAACTAGAAGGGGCTTATTAGATCATCCAGTCCAACCCCCTGCTCAATGCAGGAATACAAATCAAAACAGATCTGAGAGATGGTAGTCCAGTTTTCTCTTGAATGCCTCCAGCATGGAGCTTTCACCATCTTCTGAGGTAAATGGCTCCACTGTCACACTGCTCTAACATTTAAGAAGTTTTTCCTGATATTTAGCCTAAATCTGGCTTCCCTGTAGCTTGATCCCATTATCGAGAACAGATCCTGGCCCTCCTCTGTATGACTACCTTTCAAGTATTTGAAAGATGTTACGTACCTAAGATGAAGCATGTTAACATGCACAAATGACCCTGAAGATTGGCTTTGATAATGTGTGTTATACTTGTTATGCATTCAGTGCTACTGTATAATATTGGATTGCGAACTTTAAAAGGGCTTCTGCGTAAAAGACAAAAAACATTTGAAGCATGGGTGAGCAATGAAGAACTACCAGAAGTGAATGAATAAAGACCAAGAAATCTTAAAATGCAACAAATACAGAGAGTTAAGAAGAATAAGGGGGGGAAATGCAAATTGTTACATCTGATTATTTGAGGTAAAAGAAATGGGGAAAATAACACAGGAAGAGGAGCTTCTTGGCTGAAGGATCCTTGAGACCGGTTTGGATGCAACACTATTATCATTGTATTCTCAAAGGCTTTCATGGCCGGGATCCAATGGTTGTTGTAGGTTTTTTGGGCTGTTTGGCCATGTTCTGGAGGTTTTCCTTCCCAACGTTTCGCCAGTCTCTTGAAGGTGCTGGCCACAGAGACTGGCGAAACGTTAGGAAGTAAAACCTCCAGAACACAGCCAAGTAGCCCAAAAAACCTACAACTATTATCATTGTTTAAAGATGTTGCGTCCAATCTCAGACTAGCCGTAACAACATCCAATCCTGGGGTATGAAGCAACGGGAAGCTTTATTTTTTGAACTATAACTTCAGAACCTGTGGGTATTGTAGTCCACAAAAGTAAATTTTTGAAACACTACATTTAATGCCAATATCCACCTCCTATTCAATGCAAAGAATGTGAGAAGACCATAGCTAATACATAAGCTTACAACCCACATTCAGCAGCCATAGCAAGGGCACGTGACTGACATACAGTGGAAGATGGAACAGCTCATAGCTCTGTGAGCCTTTTCAGTAGTGCCAGAAAAATCCTCCCTGTTCCCTTTTGGCATGTACTGTGAAAATGTTCTCTTCATTTAAACTTGTCTCACAGTCAGCTGTCCTCAGTGACTCCTCGCCATTTTATTTACAACATCCAGTAAATGGAATTGTTCAGTACATGATTTTCCCCCCCAGGTGAGATTAACCACAAGAATAACTTAGGAAAAAAGTACAAAGTGACAAGACAAGGGAGGAAAATGATGCAGAAGCTGAATCAGAGCAAAGTAGTGGTTAAGAGTGCTGCATAGCGACACAGGAGATCCAGGCTGTAGTCTCCACTGAATCATGAAATCTGAAGCATTTGAGAAAGAAGGCCACGTCTGCTCTGCTTTGATCCCAACCCTGAAAGGGCTGGTTTTCTGTGCAGCCTGAACTGACAGTGATTAATGGCAGTTACTGGGGCTCGGGTTTCAAGATGCCTTTCCCTTGGAATTCAGCCCAAATGGAAGCAGACGGCCTGCATCCCTGAATGACTCAAAATAGGATGTTTTTTAAAACCATCCCAACACCCCAAAGCTAGCTCTCAGCACTCCAAATTCATACACTACCTCTGCAGGGCTTCAAAAACTGTGCATGAAAAAAAAGGCAAAGCTTGGAAAAGAGTTTGTGGTCTTATTACAACTTCCAGAAACACAAAGCTGCAGTACCAACAAAGTAATTTTTCCAAGTACTGGAAGACGGTGAGAGTAAATGTTTACCCATCCCCTTTCATGAGACTTGAGCAACCAACCTGAAACCAAGCCTCATCCAGGGTACCAAACACTGCTAAAATTAGTCTTATGGAAGCTCACAGATCCGCACTTTTCAAGATTTCAGGGCCTGACAACCGAAGGCGTCTTCCTGAACTACTCCTGAATGTTCCTAAGCAGAAAATCTGTGAATTATTTCTACTGTCACAGTGTTAGCATATGCATCAATTTTCCTGTGACTAATACAGCCAGCCTGTGCGGCCTTGGGCAAGCTGCGCAACCAACTGCAGGGCGCCTCCAGAAGAAGGTAACAGTAAAGGACTGCTGCATGTTGACCACCTGGAAAACCTTGAAAAGGGTCACCTTAAATCAGAACTGACTTTATAGCAAATGATTATTAAACAGGGGATTAAACAGAGTATGAACCCTCAGCTTTCTAACAACATGTGGTTAATGTGCAAGGATTTGGAACATAAGGTCTTTTTGTCAAAGGATGCACCTGGCTCAAGGATAATCTACTGGGAGACACATACTGGCAGTGGGAAGGGACAGAATAAGAGGATGATGGGCCACGACTTCCCTCTACCCAGCCCTTTCATCTTTTCCAATATTTTGAAAGAGCCATCCCTCAAGGAGGTAAGAGGGATGGCTTGTAGACAAAGGGCCTTTTCGGCAGCTGCCCCCAGACTATGGAATGCCCTCCCGACTGAAATTCATCTGGCGCCGACATTGATGACATTTCGGCACCAGGTCAAAACCTTCCTATTCCAGAAGGCTTTTAACTGAAATAACATCAACTGTGGGTCATGATGGCAATTTTAATTGTATTTTAATCATTTTATCTTTTATTGTATTTCAATTGAATTTTAATTGTTGTAAGCCGCCCAGAGACCTTTGGGTAGAGTGGGCGGCATATAAAATAGATTAGATAGATAGATTAGATAGATTAGATAGATAGATAGATAGATAGATAGATAGATAGATAGATAGATAGATAGATAGATAGATAGATAGATAGATAGATAGATAGACAGACAGACAGACAGACAGACAGACAGACAGACAGACAGACAGACAGATCCCTCGCCTCCTCTAGGCTCCTCTTACCAATATTAAATCAGTACAGAAGCTCCATTAGTGTTTATGAGTTTATTAAGCAGGACATAAAGAGTGAAAACAGAGAGTGTCCCTTCAAAACAGGACTGTAAGCCAACTTAACGAGGCCACATCTGCTCACAAATCCAGAACCAAAACTATGACAACAGCAGAAAACAGCACCAAACCATCCGCTGGCTGCTCTCGGAATATGCTCTTATTAAGAAGAAATAAAGAAACCACAAAGCAGCGGAGTGCTGAACAGCTATAAATTATCAGAGAGCTGTAATCTGTGGTGGTCAGCCAAGCTAAACATTACTAGAAATACAGCTATAATGACCTTTTGACAACCAGAGCATGCTAACTACACTTTCAGCAAAACAGACTAAAATAAAGGGACATTTTGGTTAAAAGGGGGGAAAGAGGATACCTTTTTTAAAAATAAAAATCTGCACCAGTGCTCCTTTCTTCTAATCTAACATGTAGATGTTATCACTGCTTACAGATATCAGATATTTTATGGATGTTTGATATTCTATTCATACAAACACAAACTGGTTTTTATATTCAGCCAGTCATTGGACTGAATGTGTTTTCCAAGGCCAGACTAAGCCTGGCACAGCAGTCATTCCTACAGGAATTTAGTTTGGAATAGTATTTTCACCGCTTACGGGAATAAAGCAGCAGGGTGCGATACCATCCCTTTATTCCTGTTTATCATCCTTAGTTAACAGGGAGAATGGCAAGAGACAGGCCAAGCAGAAACTCAGCAATAAGCCGTTTGTGCACCAGTGCTAAAAGTAGGGCAAAAAAAAAAAAAAAAAAAAAAAAAAAAAAACAGCTGGTTCGCAAAATGGCAACAATCAGAAGATAATATTTTCAATTAAGAAAATGTGCAGCACTTGATGACTGCTTGTCATTAGCATAAAGATGAAACATTCAAACATGTTATATTCCTCTTAATGAAGAAAAAAGCTAAAAGGCAGCCTGCAATCAAGGATGAAAAGAGAGATGACACAAGGATGAGGGCTGAAGTGGAGAGACACAAAGCTAACTTATTTCTGCAGCTGAACATGCAGGAGAACGCCTCCACTGGTGGGGAAATTCTGTTTAGAAAGCTTTGTAAGAAGAACTGTCTCATTGTCTCATTGCCAGTAAGCTGATACGGAGTCTCACTAGTCTGGAAGCCACTGCCTTAGAAAGTCTTGATGCACATCATGGCTGCTAATCAAGTTGCTTAAGGCAGATATAAACACCTCCAAGGAGCTCAGAGGGTGATTTCCTACTCTTGTGGCCCAGCAGCATCATGTATGAAAATGTCAGGAGCCTTAGAAAATAATTCTAATTCTAGTCCCCCCAATTTCTGGTTGGGGAAAGTTTTTACAGAATTGGGGGGGGGGGTTCCCCTTGCCCACCATTTTATAGCAAAATTGCCCACCAGGAGGAGCAGAACATAAATCTTTTTCCACCCTTCACAGTATGGGGAGGGAGGGATCCAGAAGATTGGGGGACTACATATCCCATCATTCCTGACCACTTGCTATACAAATCAGCTGAAGGGAGCTGGAGTAAGCCACAGTTTTTCAACCTTCAAGCAAAGGATTATGCCTGAGAAGGGAGAACAGTCCCAAATCTTAGCTTGTTGTACTTATTTTTAAATACTTCGTGAAATGCTGCTATCCATCACTGACATGTATCATATAATGCAATCAAACATAGAGAGCTTGCACCTTGTATTTGTTCTGAGACTAACTCATAACACTGACCACTGCTGCACGCTGTTCTTCTTGAACATGTTTCCCTGAGGCAGTCTCCAAGAACTGCCTATGGTATATACAGACAGAAACTGCCTAGCTCAGGCTTTCGGTTCTGGGTTCAAGTGCTGGAGAGCCCCCCCCCCCCAATGCTTGGATATACTCCAAGCACACATCTAACAAAACAAAACCCAGCCCTTTCCATGCATTTAGTCATGACATTTTTAAAAGAAAAAGTTTACATTGCTCTCACAAACCCTTACCCTGGGTTGCAATAATACCAGCTTCTCATTTGTTTAAACACACCAACAGAAAAATTACCTGCTTACTTTTCTTTAAGATCTCCAAATCCTAGCAATATCCCTAGTCTTTTGAGCCAATTCAGGGCTGAAGGCTGCCACAGATGCAGTACAGTGTTAAAATACTTACTTGCCTCCAACACAGCAAAGTATAAATATTGCTAAGAACGAAAACCAAACATTTCTCTTGACTGATTTATACTCAAGAAGGTGGTATGTGGCATCTAAGGGGGCACTTTTAGGAACGCTACTGCAGTGGAGCAGTTGAGGCCTTTTATTTACCTCCATTTCCTATTCACCAGCTGCTACGGCAACACTGACACAGGAGGAGAGCATCCAACTTAATATATAAGAAGGCCTTATCTCTTAACTTTGGCTTGGATCTGATTTCCTGGAATACTTCTGTGAGGCTAATGCGGGTGGCAGCGATGTCCTCAAAATAGTGATATGGGAAGGGCTGGCACCCTTGAGGAATCACTTCTCACTGATGCCATAAAGGCCACCCTGTATTCCTCTGAGGTCAAGATACAGGACAGCTGGGTTATTAAATTTTGGGCTTGAGTCCCTTTCGGGAATCCTTGAAAGAAAACATTGATGGGAGGATGTACAACAGCTGTGCTGGTGTGCTAAAGACGAGACCAAACCTCACAGACCAGCAAGAGTTTAGGAACTGGAGGAGCACTTTGTGGATACTCTGGGCTGCCAGAAAGAGGAACAAGTGGGTCCTAATTCAAAACAAGCCTGAACTATCTCTGGAGGCAAGAATGTTGAAACTCAGGCTGTCCTACTATGGGCACATCATGAGAAGGCAGGATTCTCTGGGAAAGACAATAATGCAGGGAAAAGTTGACACGAGTTGATAAGCAGGACAAGAGGAAGACCAAATGAGTCAAACTGACTCCCTAAAGGAAGCCAAAGGCTTGAATTGAGCAGGGCAGTTGAAGGCAGGACATTTTGGAGATTGCTCACTTATAGGCTCACCATAAATCAGGGGTGACTTGACAGTATATAACAACTACAATGAATTCCACCAAACCGTGCAAATTATTTATTCATCAGGCTAGAATGATCTGGGAAAGAAGAGAAGTAGAAAAATAAAATTAAAAAACAATAGGCCATGTGTTTGGCTATGCTTTGAATGTTTTCCCCCAGTCAAACAGGAAGATGGTTTGGCATTGAACAGGTACCAATGTGGTGTAGCAGACCGAGTGATGGTCTAGGACAGTGGTTCTTAACCTTTGTTACTCGGATGCTTTTGAACTGCATCTCCCAGAAACCCCAGTCAGGACAGCTGGTGGTGAAGGCTTCTGGGAGTTGCAGTCCAAAACTCCTGAGTAACCCAAGGTTAAGAACCAGTGGTCTAGGACTTTGGAGACCAGAGTTCAAATCCTCACTTGGTTATGGAAACTCACTGGGGGAGTGGAACTGGTAAACCACTACCTAAATATTTAACTTATCTTGAAAGCCCTATTATGGTTGTTATTAAATTGGTTCCACCTGACAGCACATAATTAACTAACTAGAAGAGGGGGAGAATCCTGTTCCTTAATGAAACTTCCTTTCACAACTAAGCTGCTCATGTTACCATATAGATAAGGGAGCAGCTTGGACTCACTTCCTGAGCATTTCTGTTTCCATCCAAAGTTGGTTCCTAGTAGCAGCACTGAGGAGAGAATCATCCGAGCAGAAGCTATCAAGTGCATTTCTCTTTTCATGAGTGAAAACCACAATTGGCCAGCTCGGCGGTTTAGGGATCCGGCTAAGGATTCAGAGGTTGAGAGTTCAATTCTCTACTATGCCTCCTTGGCAGGGGCTGGGCTGGATAGGTGCCTTCCAATGCTGCCGTTCGATGATGATGATTATTATAAATGCCGAAGAAAATTCCCAGATGGTACACACCCAGATTGCCAGCAATCTCCATCTATAAGAAGTATGCACATGATGGCTCATAAAGGTATAAAGGTCAAAAGAAACTGTATGTAGATCTATTAATTTTCCTTTAATGTCAGAAAAGTTCAGTCCAGTGGATGTGGAGAGACGCTGCTAAAGGAAACAGAAATTTAAATCACACACAGTTAAGTGTTACTGTTGTGTAATTAAAGAAGACATGATACATAAAGAAGGATTCAAATCCACTGAAGAAGCAGGTTTATTCTGCCATGTTTTATGAGGGACACTGCTAATTTTTATTGTTAACAGGTGCCCGGTTATTTTTAGCGTGATTCTTAATGCCTATTTCTGTCTGTCCTCTCTATCCCATATAAACACACAGTTCCTCCACTTCAATCATCCTTCAAGCCTTAAAGGAAAAAAGTGAGAATAATCCATCACTGTTGCTGCTTCCTCAAGGGACATGTTTACAAGTTGTCATGCTTTTGCTAGTTAATGCACTATGGTGTCTATATTGGTTGCCTCAATATAAAAACCGCAGCAAAAAAATCTGTAGGGGACAAAGAGTGAGCCCAGAAAGAACACAACATGTTTTACTTGGGGAAATTTTTTTTGACCTTGTGCATCATTAAGTGGAGGAAGTGACTTAAGAAAGCAAGCAAGCGAGCAAACAAAATTTTTACCTAGTTGCTCAGTATCCCTTGGAATAGATAAGCATTATATCTTACGGTACAAACATATACAGTATATAATTTCTTACTGCCATGCTGACGCTTCCTAAGGAGACGATAGATGCATCTGTTTGCGCTGCTTTAATTATTCCTTATTAGAGATGGGCCTGGTAGTTTGGGCCTAGAATGAGCTGACGGAGATGCGGGGGCAGGAAATGTCCACTGGTAATTAGTATGTGGAAGGTCGTAAACACCTGCACCTTATCTCTGTGAGAAAGGAAACTTCAAGGCCAGACTAAGCTCACTCCTTGGTACTGAGTTAATTAGGAGAACGAATTCAGCTGAAGTCAGGGGAGGGAGAAGATGGTACTTTCTTTGCGAAAATTCAGAGAAATTGGGGGCCTGATTGGACAATCCTCTAAGAGAGTTTAGAAATTGGAATTTTGGGTATAAAAATGGGGAGAAACAACTTAGTTTAGCCTAGTTATCTTTTAACTGAATTTTGCGCTGCTTTGCTACATAACCTGCATACCATATATGCTCTAAGGCTATGCTGAAGTTAGGTCAGGATGTAAGAATTAGCATAGGTTGGCTAGCTTTCTTATTTTGGGGGGGGGGGGTATTGTTCTGAAATTGTCCTTTACTCAATGTTTTTATTGTTTATTTTGCTTTACAAGCCTTCTGACTGTTCTGTAAATGTTGGAACTGGTTTAAAGTTTTGCTTTTTAATTCTCCACCATTTGTTATAAAATACCATCCCTTTGGTTCTTCTGGATTAAGAGGGATGGTGGTGCCAAAACCAGGCTTGTTTCAACCATTTACTGGGAGCCTGTGTGTTTTGTGGGTATTTTTGGCATTCCTACCTTGCAGAGTCGGCATAAGAGTCCAAGCGTTTAACTTTGTGGGTTTTTGATAACTCCATGGAAATACTGCTTAGTTAGGACAAAGCTGTTGAGAGGGTACTAGGCAGGAAGATTTCAACCTAACTATCAGCACATTTGACCCCCTGGATTTTACCCACAGTAGGATAATCAGGGTACCCTGGCTAAGTAATTAGTGGGGCCTTTTTGGAACCAGGTACCCTTGACCTCTCCTGTAATCTCCAAAATGAAAAAACCCTGTCTTCTCCAATCTGGCAACCTTACAGACGTGTTGGACTACAATTTCAATCATCCTCAGCCAGGATTTGGCAGTTCAATTCCTTATTGTGTGTTCCAGGAGAAGAAAGAGTCTGTGTGGCCTTGGGCAAGCTGTACAGGCCCCAGAAAAAAACCCTAGAAAGGGTCACCATAAATCAGAACTAACTTGATGGTCAATCAATTAAATCGGGAAAGGGTGGGTTAGCCTAAATTGGAGCAGCTGATCAGTGACTGATTTCCATATGGCCCTTTTATCCTTGTTTTGCCTCCACTTATGACAAAACATTACAAACCTTTTTCTCTCTCAACAGAACAGACACAATACTATTCTGGGACTATGTTTTTATTTTGATTCCATGAAATCAGAACCCCGAAGGCCAGCAGCTATTTTAATAAAATAAATCCCGCCGCCCGTAAACAAAACAAAAGGAATTTATTCTGGCTGGATTAAAAGGAAGTCTTTCATAAGAAGTGTCGATAAGATCAGAGCAAGCTGTCCTTCGGATTCCTACTTGCATGTTAAGCCTGGGGAGAAGCAAAGCCAAATGTTTCTCCTACAGAACAAAGAATGTTTTCCCTCCTTTTGCAACCCATCAATTAATAGCTGCCATTTAAAATTTACATTCTAGAAACCGGCTTTCCATTTGTTAGGCAGAAAAGCAGATTTTTCAATTACTTTTCTAGATGTGGAGCACAACTGGAAAAAAAAATATTAATGAGTGTTCTCAAATTGATGAGAAGTGAGTCTAGAGACTGGCCCTGCACTGTTGCCCCTTAACTCTGCATATATTCAGTATCACTGTAAGGTTGCACGGGGTCCTTTTGGTGAGACAATATGTACATACCGTGTGCTGTCAAGTCAATTCCAACTTATAGAGACACTTTCCAGGTTTTTGAGGAGTCCAAAATGGTTTACCATTCCCTTCTTCTGGGGGGGCGTCCTGGGACTGTGCAACTTGCCCAAGGCCATACAGGTTGGCTCTTCTTTCAGGAGACACTCCCAACTTCTGGCTCTGCAGCCAGATACCTAAACCACTGAACTATCCCGCTAGCTGGTGGGACTACAGTGGGGTCTTGACTTAAGAACGGCCCGAGTTAAGAACATTTTGACTTACAAACCACTCTCATAGGAAAATATTGACTTGACTTACATACTTAGATTTGAGTTACAAACTGAAAAAACCCACATGAGAGGCAGGGAAAGTGCAAAATTCGAACTTTCAGTTAACTGTTGGCCAGTGAAAAGGGTGCCTGTCTACTTCCTCACTCCTCCCAGCGTTTAGAGAGTGGATTGGGAGTCTTCAGACTGCCTGGTACTGCCTGGACTGTATTTTCCCTGCCTTCCCTGAACCTTTCTTGACCTAAGAAAAAAAGAAACAAAATATCCCCCTCTAGTGGTCGAAGGCGGAATAGCAGCTTCCCATTAGTTTCTATGGATGGAAAAGAGCAGATACGGATCAAATGGTTCTCAATGCATTCCTATGGGAAATGCAGATTTGACCTGAGAACTTTTTGACTTGAGAACCGCCTTCCAATACAGATTAAGTTCTCAAGTCAAGACCCCACTGTATACTCTAGTTGGTATAGTGTCGTCTGAGCCAATTACCATCCCAGACTTTCTGCAAAATTTAGAACTCTGTGATTCTGCTCATTCTTCTCCAAGAATGGCAGTAATTAAGAGGTGACAGTTAACAGCCTCTATACAAGTAAGGGTTTTTACCTTTAAATTCTTTGTCTTGGAACTTAGTTTAACTGTGGATTTCACTACTTCAAAATCCAGCCATTTTTTGCACATCTGTGCTTCCCCACACCTCCTATATTTTTTACCCCCTAGTCTGAAGAATAAGTATAGAAAGACACCATAGTGCAATTGTTTCTACAGCTCAATTGGTTGCAGTGCTGGGCTGGGTTCAGGGGTTCGAATCCCCACTGTGCCTTCCAAGAGAAGGGCCAGTTGAGATCACCTAGAGGAGGTGTGACTGATGATGTTATGTGTCCTGCCACCTGTACAGCCTTGGGCAAGCTGCACATTTCTAAGATGCCACCACAAGGAGGAACTGATGAACTGCTTCTGTGTACTTTGCACCTAACCTAGAAAAGCCTAAGAGGACCACCACAGGTCACAGCTGACGTGATGATTCACCACCACCACCACCACTGTTGTCTCCAAGATATTGTCCTCTTGAAGCTTTTGGACTTTTGGAGGAGTCTCACCAACCTCTGTTTCTGTGTCTACCCCAACCCAGAGAGCAATGGAATAATTTTTAGAATTCATCTTTGCAAAGGAGATACACAACACCACACGGATCACAAGAATCAGGAAAGCACACACAGTGTGCTCTCCAATGCAAGGCTTCAAAGGATCAGTTCACAAAACAGTTTCACACACAGCCAGAGGCTTCTTTGCACCTGCCTTAGACAGACTGAAATTTGGAGTGTTGCACCCCTACTTGTGATGGAACGTACTGATAATTGGGATAAGGGGGATGGGCAACACACGGTTGCAAAGTGCAATGTGACATGTCAATGTTTCAGCCAACCAACTATGCCTTCCTCCATAAGATCCAATTCCACTCTCCTCCTTATTCCAGTTTTCTTCTCCTGACAGGCAATCAGTATTCTATAACAAATGAACATATTCCATTCTCACAGAGCCACACGGGATGGCAGAGAAGCTGTAACTCCAGTGGTGGCTTTTCCTCTTCCCACTTTGGGCACAAGGCCCTAGAGCCAGCACACTCCTGCTATCTCCAGTCGGGACCCCTGTCAATTCTGTACACATGTATATGTGTGAATGCTTGTCTATCTTCATGTACATGTATAAAACATTGCGTTAATTTCAATGTTAACTTTTGTCATTGGCTTTGTCCATGTTCTGCCCATCTACTGTGCCTTCTGCCCCACCAACCTCAGTAGGCACCAACTACCACCACATAACTCAGCTTAGAAAACTGTTATGTCTTGAATGCCACAGGTCCCATGTTCAATCCCTGTTCTCTCCAATTGAGGAAATCATGGACTATAAAATGAGATAATTTCAGCCATTGTATTTTACAAGTTGTGTCTCTCCATGTTCACTCAAAAGTAAGAAACGTGTATTAGAATCAAAATATGTAGTTATGGATAGTTGAAAAATTGGGCAGAATTGGAATGTGACAGATCCTTCTCCTCCCCCCCCCAATACTCTCCTTTAGGACTTTACTAAGTTTGGGGCTTATGAAAGTGTGAACAAACTGACAGTTCATGTAAATCAGTCCTGCATCTTGAGAAATTTTGGATTATCTCACTAGCCAATAAGAGTAAAGCAGCACCTGCATGTGATAATGTGATCTGCTTAAATCATTTGTCACAGAAACTGCAGAAAGAAAAAACGAGTTTCACACATGCTAGTTTTATCAAAAATTTGATTAAAAACAAATATACTCCAGCACAGTTTCCCTCTCCAAACAGAAAGAATTTTACATATCTAACTGAAGGAAAAACTGCCTTTGAACTACTGGTCTCTACTCATGCCTATGAAAACTCACATCCTAAAAGTCAGTCTTAGGTTCTTACACAATCAAAAATGACTTAAAAAAAAAATAAAATTAGTCATTCTCCATGTATTTGCTTAGAGTAAGTATCTTACAAAATTCCACTCTCCCATATCTAATGGGTAAACCAAAAATGTATATGTTTTTTATTTGATCTAATATAATTTTTATTCAGGGGAGTGAGAGAGAATGGTATTACAATTTTGAAATGGGGAGAAGCTGCCAAAAAAACCCAAACAAACACAACCCAACTGTATGAGTACCCAGCTTTACATTTTCAATGAGAGAGAGAGAGAGAGAGAGAGAGAGAGTCTGAAGTAAGAAAGTGCAAGTGCTCAACATTTTTGTGTTGTTCTCTCTCTCTGCTTATCTTTGCTCTAACATAAAAGGAAATGGAGAAGCAATTGTAAACCATGAAAGAGTAGCAAGTGGACGAGAAATATTGCTTATATCCTTCAAAACTGAAATAACATACACTGTTTAAAGCACCTCTTTTTCTCCACTGAAGCTGTCTGGATAGCTCAGTGGTTTAAGCATCTGGCCAGAAGTTGGGAGTTCAATTTCCCACTGTGCTTCATAGAAAGAGCCAGCTTATGTAGCTGGAGCAAGCTGGAGAGACCTAGGATGCTGCCAGAAAAAGAGAATAACTTCTGAGTACTGTATTCGCTACCTTAAAAACCCTGACTTGATGGCACACAATTAATATTTTTCCATTGAAGTCCAGGACCAAAAGTCACCCTGCTACATCACAAGGCATCAGAGAGGTATGCCTTTCAATGAGCCACAAGTTGCTATCAGTCAACTGCATATTTGGAAAGTAGCTTGTATGGGAAACGGCGCTTTCTCAGTCCTGCTTACCCAAGATTGTCCTCAAGCTGACCATGTCAAGGACTGAAAGCAGGACCTGAATCATCTAACTGGATGTTTCTGTCTATTTACATGCATCACAAATGTATCTCATATCATCTACAACAACTGAAAAGAGTTAAAAGGGCAATCTGTCCCCAAAAGCTTCCAATCTACAATGCAAGAGGTAAACCTAGAAAGGAAATAAAGGAAGAACTGGTGACAAAACCAACAGGGAACTAATACATGGCAATTTCATTTTTTAGACTTGCATAAGAATTAGAGACTTCTGCAAAAGGTCTTACAGAAAAGATGGATTTTGAGGAAGGGCTTTGGAGAATATAAGTGACATTACTCAGTACCTTGGAATATATGCTTTTTACCAGACACAGCAGTGTTTATACTGTTTTCCAGTACTCTATGTCCTCCACGCTGATGTTAGTCATTTCCTATCACATTTTCCCTTTAACTTAAAAATATCCCAATTTTAAAAGCGTCAAGCACAAAGACAGAAAGCAAGTCATTCACTTTGTTCTAAAAGCATATTAAAAAGAAAAAAAATATCTAACTTTGTAATTAGTTGAAAACTGGAGCAAATAAAGGCAGTCTGGCCCAATACAACAGCTACGAGATCAACTTGTACTCGTGGCCTGCAGCTCTTCTGTGGAATCTAGAAATGTCCTGTTTTTGAAAGACTACAATGCCTAGCATCCCCCACGAGCCCCATTGGCTTTTTCAAGTTCTGTTCTTCCCTCAACTAATAGGAACATCCTAAAAACTGCCATCTGTGGAACATGCAATATTTTTGTGTTGCAAGCAATCAATTTATGGTACTGATCAGAGTGGGAACTCCTGTTTTAGTTTTTCCTTTTCTTAGAAATGTGAAGTCAGCCATCCAAAGATCCAGAGATTATTTGGAAGGGGAGCATGCTATGCCAGAAGAGATAAAGATTTGTACAAATTTAGAAGCCATTTGTTTCAAGAAACAACTGCAGACTTGAGATACATACATTTTACTACTATCTTTTAGCATAAAAGATCAACAGGCCACAGACTGTCTCAAATTATGAATGAGCTTCATTGAATGGGTTCACACATTTCATGTCTTACAACACTTTTTTGGATGCACATTTTTTCACAATCCCACAAATTACAACTGTCACCTTTACTGAACTTGCAGAAAGCTAATAAATAGTGGAGTTACAAGTAGTACACTTACATGCCTCCTCCAACCAAACTGGATTCAGAGATCTCTCTTCAGTCCATATCTCACATATCAGCCAGGGAATGAGTTCACCAACTTCTGTGGTTAAACATGTGATGTGCCCCGTCCTGTGGTTTCTAAAGTACCTTCCAACTCCTCTCAGCCCAACCAACTGCAGCAGGAGTCTGGGTTAAACAGAGCTTGAAACTCCCCAAAGACCATCAGCTGAGACATTCAGATATGGGACAGCCAATTACTGGCATTATCAACTCTCTACATAAAAGACAAGAATGTCTTGCAATGGGACAAGCCCTGGGAAAGCCCAAAATGACACCAGAGTTATAGTGAAGAGTCTTGTACCAGTAAGTTTTATTTGACATAAATTTTCTTGGACTGCTCCCTCTTTATTAAATGCATAACATGTTGCTTCACCTGGCATGCTATTTACACCGAGGCTTAGGATGTATGTAACTGATGTGCCAAAGATAGAACCCCCCCTCTCCAGTATACCAGAATTATAGGGGTTCCAGCAATTCTGCCATTTCTGTCTAGTTAATACAAACAATGAAATAAAAGTATACCCTCTTCTTATCTTAAGGAAGCCAGTATCACCTTATATGGGAGTTACAGAAAGGTCTTGCTCTGCAATCATTAAGTCAGGAGCATGAACCAACAGGTACCAAAATTCAGTTTCGGCAACAGTCTTTGACATAGATAAAGGAGTTCTGAATTCTGCTTTAGAACATAAACTCTTATTCTCTCTATGGCCATGTATTCCCATGTTCACC
This sequence comes from Pogona vitticeps, assembly GCF_051106095.1. Lineage (NCBI taxonomy): Eukaryota > Metazoa > Chordata > Lepidosauria > Squamata > Agamidae > Pogona > Pogona vitticeps. The sequence goes on from NC_135784.1 coordinate 294,409,803, forward strand.
TCTGTAGTTCATTAATTCACATACATATCAAGGTGAGAGTGAAGGAATGTTACTACAAAGAACACTAACAGAGAGGGAACTGGTAGCATTGAGTTGCCACTGAATACTTACATCGCTCTTCCTGAACTTTGCTTTCAAACTCTTCATATTTATTCCACTCAAACATCCAAACTCTTGACTTTTTCAACACCTACAATGAAATAAAAAACAAGAAACAGATTATACACATATACATATAAATGCATGTTTCAGTGTACTGTACATTCCCCCCTACATTCTGCAGGCATCACCCACATCACCTTAAAGTAGTATAGTATTGAACAAAACACTATTTCCCCAGAAATATTCCTGAAATTCACTCGGTCCTAAAATCTACTCATGAGGTAGCACACATTCCTGGGACTTCATAGAAGATGTTTCCAACTCACCATTATCTCGGTAGAATAGACTGCAACCCTCATTATTCACTGAGAATGAAAGGAAAGAGCAACAGATGGAAGAAAACTGCTCTGTAGTCACCAAGCCCATACAATCACATATCAGTATAGTAACAGAGAAAGGAGGTTTACTTCTGAATGTGCACTTCTAAAATAGCACTGCTAAAGTCTAGCAACAGCATAAACATATTATCTCATTCATGGGATGTATACATAATAGAGTGTAAACCTGTATTTGGGTCTGACCTTACCTCTCATTACCTTTCTCCAAGAGGAAGGTATTTGACAAAGTGCATAAAAAAATGAACAAGAGACGGTGCCAAATGTCTCGAGTGGAATTTAAAGCAAGATGATGTCATACACCTGTAAGCAGGGTTCAAAACTGGCAAAACATCCATCAGCTTTGCAGATCATGTCACTGAAACGATGCTTCCAGAAGTGAGTCATCATCAGCTGAACCCCTCTCTGCCTCTTTTTGCCTCTGACCTTCAAGGCAGCATCAAAAACTCTACAAACGGAAGAGACTATCAGCTCCCTTCCAGGAAAGTCCCGGTCAGATGTGGCCATTGCCCAACATAGTAATGGCCTGCATCTTTAAGGCAGGAATCTTGGAGAACATGTTAAGCATTCTGTGTAAATGCACAATCTCTAGGAGGAGGATGGAAATACATACCTGAGCCAATTCATCCGCAAGGTCAGAAATTCAAAAGGTTACTTTCTGAGACTATTGCTCCCAGAAGCAACCAGTGATCAAGGGGGTTGCTATAATTTCTGAGAGTTATACTCCCAGAAAGTAACTTCCTAAGCTTTACAGATGACCTACCTGGCAGCTTTGCTCTTTCCTTACATTGGAAAGAGGGAGAAAAAAAACAAAGGTGCTTCCATCTGGTGCTGGCTCGAAATCTTACTACTGTCTCTAGGTATTTAGCAGATGGGGAACTCTAGCACATCTGGACTATCTGAGGAGCACAACCCTATGATATATGTCCTCACATCTTTGTTTGTAGTTGTAATATACAAGATTACAGCTATAAAGGGATGCAAAAATATCTCTCCAGAATTAGTGTAGCAGAATCAAAACTATGGTTTAGGCACACACAAGCTGCAGACATTCATGCAAAGGTGGCAGGACTACAGCTGCACATCAAAAGAATTAAACAGAACACTGCACAACCCTGCAAATAAATGCATTTACTGAGAGCAATTCATGTTCTTCCATCAAAAAATAAAATAAAATCTTGTCATGTTAAACACACCAAAACCAGTCAAATGCTAATTCACAAGAAAAAAAATGTATTCCTGAATAAGACCAGAACTCGTTTCGTTTCGTTTAGTAAGGATAATTTAGTGAAACTAGAAACCCATTAAGCGGTTTTTAAAGTGACCTCTAAGAGAGAAAAAAAGCATAAAAACAATGGAAGCCAGTCTTGACTCTTAAGAGGGTTTTTTTTTAAAAGTAAAACATTGATCTACAAACAGGTCTAGCTGCTTTAAGATTAAAAACTAGGTGCACCTCGAATTATCAGGGCTCTTACATATTTGTACTAGAGATAGGCATGAATCACTGAACCAGCAGTTCACACTAGTTCATCCTTTGGAGGAACAAGTTTTTGGAAGTTCTGGCAGGTGTCCACTCAGAGGCAGCATCCAGAGGGAGCAGGACAGGGAAACCAGGATGCTACCTCTGACTAGGCACCCACTCGAGGAAGCGGGGCTGGAAAGCCCTGAACACCTGTTTAGCCAAAGGACAAACTAGATTGAACCATTCATTGGTTCATGCTCATCTCTAATTTTTACATCGATAAATGGATCTATCTGCACTTAATGATGGAAAGTTGGATATGAAAACTAATAGGGGAGAAATCAGAGCAGATTCCTGGTGGAATAAATAAATAAATAAATATAAATAAAATATTTGCAATGGCCTAGTCACTCTCTGTGTCATTGCCTATAGACATCAAACATGCATGTATATTATCTTTGCATTTAAACCCTCCTCTGATTGCTGGAGATTAAGGGTGAAGGTCATGAACCCTTCAAGATGCTTGGCTGTATAGTACTGAGGATGATGAGAGAGTTGCACTCTAACAATATTTGTAGGCTTCCACTCCTCTTGCTACAAAAATTCAGACTTAGTAACTTTTGTAGACTTATCGACACACTGGATGGATCGTCCACTTGAAATAAGGATGGCCTTTCCAAACATGTATAGCCCAATATGACTCCTCATACAGAAAAAACAAATTCTACAGCATCTCCAGGAGAATCAGTTTTGTCGTGACTCATAGGTGTCGGGAAACCTACGCTCTGCACCGACACATTTGACAAGGCAGTGATTCATCCACACTACCCTAAAATGTGTAACTAAGCAATCGTGAAAGAAAACTATTCTTCTTAAAAATTCAGTTAAAACGTGGAATGCTCCTAACACAGCAGTGCATTTTGACAGCTACCCAGCGTGTGTGCCCTGAGGGGGATGGAGGAAGAAGCAGGCTCAAGTTGCCAAAGGAAAGGGATGGTTACCCTGACAGGGCCAAACGGACAGCTCCCAGGGGTGTCCCTCAACTCCCACACAGCTTCTGAGGAATCATCGTGCCCTTTTATGCTGAGGAGAAGTAGAACCAATTTGAGCTCAAGAACAAAAAACTAAAGGAGAAGACAGACCACAGAAAGGAAGGGGGGAAAAACAGAAATGGGCTGCTGAAGGAAAAAAAAATATCCCAAAAGACTACATTGTACAAAGCTGAGTACAAGGAGACCACAAATAGGCACATCACTATGCCTCTTTGGCAACAACTAGCCAAGTTGGATCTTGATTTAAATCACCAGTCAGTAAGGTAAAGGTTCCCCCTGAAAATTTGTGCAGTCGTGTCCGACTCTAGGGGGCGGTGCTCATCTCCGTTTCCAATCCATAGAGCCAGCGTTTGTCCGAAGACAATCTTCCGTGGTCACATGGCCAGTGCGACTAGACACAGAACGCTGTTACCTTCCCACCAAGGTGGTCCCTATTTATCTACTCGCATTTGCATACTTTCGAACCGCTAGGTTGGCGGGAGCTGAGACAAGCGATGGGCACTCACTCCGACACGGGGATTCGATCTTACAACCGCAGGTCTTCTGACCTTGCAGCACAGAGGCTTCTGCGGTTTAACCCGCAGTGCCACCATGTCCTTAAGTCAATAATCATAATTTTTAAATGTAAAGACTCATTCTTGCTGGTAGTTCTAATCTTTAATCTTTGTAAACAGATGAAGATTTCATATTTAGAATAATAACCTGTCAGATCAGTCAAACAGCTATATCAGAACAGATTTTAGTTTAATAGGTTAATCACTCATATTTTGAGAACTACTTAAATTGTTTTACTTAACTAAAACAATAACATTATACAGCATATATATTCTTGTATTTGCTTAAAGATCAAAGTGTTCATTGTTTGTACAAAGATTTGAACAATGGTGAGATTAAGGTCTGTCTCTGAACTTCATTCATTTTATATTATTTTTACTGTGGAAAAAGGGCATGTTATCTCAGTTTGGATAACTTGGATTAATTGAATTAGTTTACTAAAAATGTAAATATTGCATGAATATACAACTTCATGCTACATTAACTAAGTTCTATTTCATGCTAAATAACCTTTGAACTCTAATGTATTTTAAACAGAAAACTATCTTTAGTTAGATTTTCCTCCCAAAGCATGTCATTAAAATAAATTTGATTTAAATTTTTAAAAAACTCCAATTTAAATTTTAAAAATCCCATTTTTATTTTTTTAAGAAATCATCAGTTTTAATCCACCCAGCAACTAATCACAGCCATTGTACTTCCTACACCACAAAATCCACTGCTTTGTGTTTAGATTATGGGTGTATCTCTTAAACTGCCTACCTACACAGTAAATAGGTGGTGTTCAGCTTTGCCCTGGTAAAGCTGGGACTGAAGACTACAGCTGGGTCTCTAGCCAATCCCGTAGTCCATGAGAGTTCAGATGCAAACCAAGCCTGGGTCTTTGCACTACAAAAGTCCTTCCACGACATGCAAACCCGCCTGTCACAACAGTGGCTATTTTGCCAGTCAACTGAAAAAGATCCTTAAGCTCAAAATCTTTTTTTCTCTCTACAGGTACGAATGTCTTAGGAATATGTGTGTATAAGATGCTATCAGTTGTGTATTTATTCCCAGAGATGCAGACCAATTCTGCCTTCATCTCCAAGGCATGGCTAGATAACATGTGATACCTGCATGCCAACAAGAAACTCATCAAGTATGTACAGTACTTTCCACCTTCAAGAGGAGTTCTAATTGCAAGCTTTGTGGCCTAAAACATCACACAGAATTCTGGACTTCAGCTTCTGACCACTCCCACTCTCGCAGGGCCTTCTGCTGTTCAGCACTAGAGAACACAAAAGCTCGCACACTATTGAGGAATTAAACTGGTTTATAATCATCATCATCTTAGAACTACTGGGCTGGAAGGAACCCTACAGACCATCGAATCCAGCCCCTGTCAAGGAGGCACAATGGGGAATCGAACTCCCAACCTCTGGCTCTGCAACCAGGAGCCTAAACCACTGAGCTACCCAGGAGTTTAATAACGGCATTGCTCTCCCTGCTGATACTGGATTTCTTTTGTTTTCATAGACCAAGATAGTTAACTCAATTTTTGGCATCTACAGTCAACCCTCGACTTCCGAACATCCCTAGATACGGACTTTTCGATTTACGAACAGCTCCACTGGCAAAAAATTGGCATTGACTTGCGAACGGAGCTCGACCTACGAACGAGGTCGAGGCTCCGTTCCAAAGTCAATGCCATTTTTTGCCAACGGAGCCGTGCGTAAATGGCTCCCTGCAAAATGGCAGGAAATTTGAATTTCCCACCCTTTCTCCCTGCCTTTTTTGCCTTCAGAGCTCTCAAAGGGCTTTCCGCCTGACACTGGAGGAATCCCTTTGAGAGCTTCAAAGCAAAAAAAGGCAGGGAGAAAGGACAGGAAATTCAAATTTCCAGCCCTTTCTCAGTGCCTTTTTGCCTTCGGAGCTCTCAAAGGGCTTTCCACCCGACATTGGAGGAAGCCCTTTGGGAGCTCCGAAGACGCCCATGGTGGCAAGCAAGCCCTGGGAGACCTCCCTGGGGGTCCCCGCCGCGATTGGCACCTTCGGAGGTCTCAAAGGGCTTCCCCCCCCCGACATCGGAGGAATCCCTCTGAGACCTCCGAAGCCAAAAAGGCAGGGAGAAAGGGCGGGAAATTGGAATATCCAGCCCTTTCCCCCCTGCTTTTTTGCCTTCTGAAATGCTGGAACAGATTAATTCCATTCCCATGCATTTCAATGGGAAATGGTACTTCGATTTACGAACTTTTCGATGTACAAATGTTGTTCCAATACGGATTAAGTTCGTAAATTGAGGTACCACTGTATTCAGACCCAAGCATTAACAGGAAAAGTTCTAAAATGAAACTTTAAAAAGTAAACATTCAATACTTCAGGAAAGACTAGAAGGCACAAGAGCTTTCACTACCTTCCTTTCTGGAATCCTTCAGAGATGCAGCTATTTGAATCTTACACAGATAGATGAATATACATACATGCACATATCTGTGTGCATGCACGCAGGCATTTTTATTACCTCCCCTCTGCAATATAAGATCATTAAAATTGGAATTAGTAACTCCCACAATCCTCCAGTTATTGGAGATGCTGAAAGCCCCTGTAAAACAAAAGGGGGTGGGTGTTTCCGTACGCACTGGAGAATTATACTCAAAGAATTCAATTCCAGCAGCATTAACAGAGAAGAGATCAGTATGTTATTAAGCTGTACAAAACCAGGTCAAATGCACATTTGCCAAAGAAAATTCTAAGCATTCAAGGAACTCCAAAATGCAGGGATATTCACAGCAATTCATCGGTGGTTATTTCTGCAGACGTGCATATCTTTTAAAAAAATCACTATCAAGTTCTATCTGACAATTTAATAAACTTCATATAATTTTCCAGCTTCAGTTTTTTTAAAAAAAGTAAATGCCATACACATGTAAGCCCATTGAAACTCTCAGCTCCCGCCTGAAAGAACAGTTAGGGTTGTTTGCTTTAAGTTTTTTTAAAAAAACTGATTTGCAACTTCATTTTGTTTCAAATGCACTACAGCAGTACCTCAGTTTACAGATTTAATGTGTTCTACGGGACGTTATGTACTGCAAAAAATTCATAAACCGAAATGCAGATTGCCATAGGAACGGGGGAGGCGCTATAAACCTCCACGCACAATGCATCCTGGAGAAACTTTGTACTCCAAAAAAACAAAAACAAAAAAAAAATAAAAACAACAACAACAACACACACATACACGTAAATTGAGGCATTCTTTTCAATGGATTTTGCTTCGTAAACCAAAAATTACATTAACTGAGGTGATCGTAAATCAAGGCATGACTGTCATATGAACACTCCCTAATAAATTTGAGAGTGGATTAAAAATCAATACAGATCACAATTTAAATCATGATTCAAATTTTTTTAAAAAAATCTATTTTTATTTAAATCATCAAAAATCTTATTTTCTTTATTAAAATCACAATTTTAATTGATTTCAACTAAATCAAATCCAATCTGAGACATACACCGTACATCCAGATTACCAAAGACAAGTCAAAACATTATTTGATTATTTCTCTTGGAAAATGCCAAGAAAAAGTACGATTGGCAGGAAACTAGGTCTGTGTACTGTCCATTATACATTTAAACAAAATTATATGCCATGAGACAATGATATATTATTATTAATATTAAAAATATTAATATTAATGAAATAATATAGTTAAATGGGGAAACCTTTCACTAAATGAAAATAGTATAAATGAATATGAAATAGCCATATTACATTTTACTCTGTGAACTATATTAACCTTTGTTAACACACAGGAGGGGCGATTTTTTGCTCAAGCCCTCGACAGTCAGGATCCTGGGATCCATGCAAACTGGAAAAGCACGCTATGGAGATATTAACGTCCTGAGAATCCAGAGGCTTGGTAAAAAATGCTTCGATCGTACTGAAATCTAAAGGTCGAAATAAGATAAATTTGACCTTCTCTAGTCTCAGAGAAGACACACAGATGTTGTTTTCGGGGGAAGAGAATTTCTGCCAGGAGGGGTAAGAATGATGCCATATGATGTGACTATACTTGAATAAATGTTTTGCCATGCTTTCTCTCTCTCTCTCTCTCTTTCTCTCTCTTTGCTAAAGATATATATTCTAATAGATTTCGAGTAATTTTCTAAAGTGACTTGTGTTGAGAGCTTTTTCATTTACAGCCTTAAGAAAATAGTTCTAGTCTCAAGTATTTTGAAGTATTAACTTTAGGCTACTTATCACAAGTAAAGAAGATACAAGCTTAGTATGCTTCCTACATATATGAATTGAGATTCTATATTAGAAGATTGAAGAGTTCAGAATTATGTTCATTTGTATATAAAAATGAGTATGGATACCAATTATACCTGCTATTTTGAATTTTCCTATATGCTTGCCTGCTTGGTCAGTAAACCCTAGAAAAAAAGATTCTTTTCTGAACTGTTAAGTAATAAAAATCAAAGAGATATCCAGGAGAAGGAACTAAAGTAAATATTAAACCTACAATTTCTTCTGAGACCACAAATAAATTCCTTGGCAGTTGTGTGTCGACACAGATCTGTAAGTCTCTCGCAGCCAGTCTATAGAGGAGATGAGCTTGTGAAGGCATTCAGATATTCTTCCGTGGAATTTATTTATTATTAATTTAATGTATTTATTTAAAATATTTTTATCCACCTTTCTCTTTGAAAGGACCCAGGCTTTCAAATCTACAGAACAACAACAACAAAAAAAGTCACATTGTCATACTGGCTTGGCAATCTTGTGCTGGGGGAGCAGGGGAAGAATCCCCTTCCCCCAAGAAAAGTTTCTGCAGCTGCACTTCCCAGAAGCCAAGAAGAAAATGTTGCCTATTGCAGAACAACCAACAAAAAGAGGCTGAACAGGAAGCCTCTCCCTTAATCCACTGCCAGGATACACCAGATTCCTTAGTCATGCTATTATTGTCATCATTACCTTTTCCAAGAAGAGTAGTGCTCATAATAACACAATTGGCATTTATATATGGCACTTTTTTAAAAAGTGCTTCAGCTACATTACCTCACTAATTAACTCCATACTTAAGGTGACAGTTTGAAGGCAAGATGTAAATAGTGGTTCACCTAATGCAAGTGTAGGAAATTCAGTAGGTGGTTTTCTGGATGGTGGTTAAGAATACAATTCCTATCAGTGATGAAAAAGGATGGGAGATCTAGAACAAAATCTAATTGCCCCCCCAGCCCCGGAATAAATACGCGAGACAACAGCTTGGATTTAAATGGGCCACACTTTATTTAATTAATTCAACCAAATTCAAATTCTTAAAACTGTTGGGGGGGCTGCTGTAGTGCGGAAACAGGAAACAGGGGTATCAAAATACCCCATAAGATTGCCATAGGGCGAGCCCCCCGGCCCCCATGCTCCCGCTGTCTTACTGACAGCAAGAACCTGGCCGGCCACTAACAAACACCCCTAGACCTCGAGCCATCTTTAATTGATGACTGTCGATCCAGGAGTGGCCCAACGCATCTTCCCACACCGGCCCTGTGATTGCACAATCGGCAGAGCCGTCAGACACACTGTTGGCTAGGTTGAATTACAAACGGGACTCACCGAGACCACCTGTTTTTCCGCACTACCTGCCAGTGTGACCAAATAAAACCACCCAAAAGCCAACAACCCTTTCAGTAGTGTGGGATAGGCGAAAAATCCCCTCAGCCAAAAGCCAATCAGGCTGAAGGTAAAAAATTCCTATCCGGCCCCTCAAAAGGCGACCACTAAAGCCACACTAACACACAAGGGAGGGCGGGCGGGTGCCCGCAACGGGAAGAGGGCGAACATCGGGGAGAGCTCGCATATATAGGTGAGCTCCCCCTCCCAACATGCCCACGTGTCCCCAAACGTTCTCGCGTCATCCGGGGACGTTGGGGCAAAAGCCAGCCACACCGTTCCAGGGCGTAAAACGCCCGTCCGGCGGCTGAAGAAATGGCCATAATTTCCACTCCAAAATCCTATCTGGCAGCTGATTTGACATTTGAATTAGAAATATCACCTAACTACTAGACGCCCCCCCCCCGTATGGGCGAATTAAAGGTATGGTCTACAATACAACAGGAAGGCTTGAACCTATAACCACACTGGTACATTCCTGTTGTTTAAGGCATTTTTATTGCACTCTCCCCTCCAAAGGCTTCCAGAACAGCTCCTGCCTTCAGATTTACAATCTGAAAGACAGCCCACAAAAAGGGGAAACCAAGTGGATAAAAACTGAAGATTTTTTAAAAAAATCAAATTGATTTAAATCATGATAATTTAAATTTTGATTTTTTAAATTTAATTTGTAAAAAATCTGGTTTTTAAAATCTAAATCATACTGAAATCAATTTGAATCAAATCCACCCTGAAGGAAAATGAAAAGGGATGGAAGAGAGAGACAGCAAATCTGGCAAGTAGTCTGCAGTGACATGACTCCTCTAATGACCAACTATAATATTCAAGAAGAGAGGTAGCAAGAAGCTGATTGTCTCTCAATTGAGTTGAATGGCCTGGTTTCCTATCTCTTCTGCTGCTACAACTGAACCGAATGGCAATGTTGAGTGTACAGTGGGGTCTCGACTTACGAACTTAATCCGTATTGGAAGGCAGTTCTCAGGTCGCAAAGTTCTTAAGTCAAATCTGCATTTCCCATAGGAATGCATTGAAAACCATTTAATCCGTATCTGCTCTTTTCGTCCATAGAAACTAATGGGAAGCTGCTATTCCGCCTTCTGTCACTAGAGGGGGATATTTTTTTCCTTTTAACCTAAGATGACTTAGCTTTTAAAAAAAGGGGGAAAAAGAGTTCGTAACTCAAATCTAAGTTCGTAAGTCGAGTCCATATATTCCTATGAGAGTGGTTCGTAAGTCGAAACGTTCGTATGTCGAGCCGTTTGTAAGTCAAGACCCCACTGTATTGTCTGAAAACTGAACCACTACCCTTTCCTTGGTACGGTGGTGCCCTGCTTAACGCTTACCATGCTTGACAACGAATCCACTTCACAAAGTTTTTGCAATTGCAAAACGATGTTTGAATGGGGTTTTTTCGCTTTGCGATGATCTGTTCCTTGCTTCGGGAACTGATTCTTCGCATTACTACGACCAAAAACAGCTGATTGTCGGGTTTTAAAATGGCCCCCGGGTGTACAAAATGGCTCCCTGCTGTGTTTAGGAAGACTTTTTCGCAAGACAGGGAGCAGAAAATGGATGCCCTATGGAGGATCTTCACTGGATGATGAGTTATTCAGCCCACTGGAACGCACTGAATGGGTTTTCAATGCATTTCAATGGGATTTTTTATTTTGCTTGACGAGGATATCGCTTAACAGCGATTTTGCTGGAACGGATTATCCTTGTCAAGCAAGGGACCACTGTATATCCAACCAGGTCTACTCATCAAGATCACCTTCAAGCAAGGATGTATCTGAATAGACTAAACACAGATGTTGCTGTGAAATCCTGGTACAACTTACACATGAAAAATCAATGGCTTGTAATGTCTTTGTGATTAAGTATCTTCCATTTGTGTTTTCAAACGTTTATTTTGGTACATAGTTATAAAATCAATATCAATAGATAGAACAATATAGATATATGAAGATCACCTTCCAGCAGTACTACAAAGAAAATGTGCATTTAATTCCTATTGAAGGCAAGGTATTCAAAAATCAAGGAATGTTGAATATGAACACATCCAAATTTCTAAGTCAAAACATTATGTTTCACTTCTGCTACTGAAAAAAACTTAGACCACACCACCTACCATTTTACTGTTGATAAGGTTTTTCAAAGAGATTTAATACCCTCAGCTCTCACACTCTGCCTGAGCAAGCAAGACGGCTGGGAAATAGCTTTCCTTTTGTGTGTGTTCTGTGCCGTCAAGTCGGAACCAACTTCTAGAGACCCTAACAGAGCTTTCAAGGCAATTGAGATATTTTAAAGAGTGGTTTTGCCAGTTCCACTCCCCCAGTGAGTTTCGATGGCCAAGTGGGGATTCGAACGCTGTTCTCCAGAGTCCTACTCTATCACTCTACCCACTACACCACACAGGGAATGCTTTTTTGTTAGGACCAACTAAAATTCTGCAAAACTGTTCCGGCTTTTGAATTCCCAATAAGGCATCCCTCTTCCCTGTTCTCTTCCTTTTACAAAACAAGATACCACGGCACCCTCTTAAAAGGTCAGAAGTCCCCAGTCCCTTTACCACTGCTTCTCCTTTCGGTTCATTAAATGATAACGTTCCTTCTGAGCCAGTAACCCAGTTTTTATCTTGAAACGTTAAATTCTGCTGACAGTGGATGCTCCATCAATTAGCCACAGGCTCACTCTTGCACAGCTCTGTTTGCCAACCTGAATATCCAGCCCTGTCAAACCCATCCCACATGTCATCCTCCGGCAACGCAACAGCAGCTCAAAAACCATCTATGAAGACAAACGCTCAGCTAAGAACACTTGAAGCTTTTTTCTCGTCAGTTAGGAATCTTTTGGTTTCCAAGTAAGTTTGTGCCATATCTGAGGAAAAAATGCCCTTTAGCCAGTTTGCCAACATCTTTGTACTCATACAGTGGCGTCTTGACTTGAGAACTTAATCTGTATTGGAAGGCGGTTCTCAAGTCAAAAAGTCTGTAGGTCAAGTTTCCATTGACCTACAGTGCATTGAAAACCGATTAATCCCGTAACAGGCCGTTTTTGTTCCATTTTGGGTTTTTTCTGGTCTGTAAGTCAATTCTCAGGCTGCAAGTCAAACCTAAATTTTGCAGCCAGAGAATTCTGTAACTCAAAAAGTCTGTAAGTCAAGCCATCTGTAAATCAAGGGTCCACTGTACAGGACTAGATTATCTGTCCCTACTCTATCTGGGTTTCTGTGACTTCAACCCAAGCTAAACACACTGGGAACTCAGAATTCTCAATTCTGAACTGAGCCTATTCCAATTATCCCATATTACAAAAACATTGAGGGGTTCTGGAGAATTTGGAAGTCTGCATGCTTTTGTGGAATCTCAGCTGCTTGTAACAGGGGTATAATCCACCTATAGATCTTGGCCTGATTTTCTCAGTACAGTGGTGCCTCGACTTATGACAGTCCCAACATATAACCATTTTGAGTTGCGACCAGCTCCAGCTGCAAAATTTTGCTTTGAATTGCAGCCGGAGCTTTGAGTTGCAAACAAAAGAGTGAGTGCATCGGAGGAGGCTTCAGACTGCCTGGTGCTGCTTTCTGCTCCTGAGTAAGTACATTTACTTTGTTTTGCAGGATGGGTTGGGGGGGCTATGTTTCTGTGCCATGATTTATTTATTTTTTGGCTGTGTGTGTTTTAATTTGTGGGTTTGTTTTTGGGGTGTGTGTGTGTGTGTGTGTGTGTGTGTGTGTGTGTGTGTGTGTGTGTGTGTGTGTGTGTGTGTGTGTGTGTGTGTGTGTGTGTGTGTGTGTGTGTGTGTGTGTGTGTGTGTGTGTGTGTGTGTGTGTGTGTGTGTGTGTTTTGGAATGGAACTTACGACCATTTTGAGTTATGCCCGTCCTCTGGAATGGGTTATGGTCGTAAGTCAAGGCACCACTGTACAAGTGGTAGGGTTTTCTAGTTTCTGTTACATGCTGTCAAACTGCATCTGGCTTAGGGCAACCCTAACACAAATTTCAAGGAGTGGTTTTACAACTGCCATCCACCACCACCCATGTATTTCCACGGCTGAGTGGTAATTTGAACTCAGGTCTCCTAAGTACCAGTTCAACATTCTATCCGCTACACCACACTGGCTTAACATTAATCTGTGGTCTTTTCTATTGGCTGCGCTGCTAAAGGGAAAAACCAAAGACCCAAGGGTTTATGTCCCAAACATGGAGATTATCACAGACATAACATCTCATGCTGTTCCAGATTGTATCTTCCTCTCAGACCAGTTTAGGAGACCACCAATTTTTTTTCTCTTTTGCTCCAGACTATGCTGTGTTTCAGGGATAAAGAGACTTCAGCTTGCTGAATTTACTTTAGATTTTATTAGAACCCAGAGATCCACTACCTTTAGCCTTGTGTAAAGAATGCAAAGCCCAGAAAATTGTTTTGAGTACCATCGCAAAACAGAGATCATCATTCTTGCACAAAAATGTCCCTTCGCAGTTACAGCACATTTTTTTCATTTCTATGTATAATTGAATACCAGGAAGAACAATTTTCTTGCTTAGTATTGTCGAATAACTGGGATTCAGAAATCCTTGCTCATTTACAAATCATCGAGAGATCTACCAGATGTACCTCTAAACCACAGGATTTCATTCTGTGATGTCCATCCAAGCACATCATTTGAACGCAGTCATTTAAGGCCAAACATTTGGTATAATTCAAGAAACCAATATTTATAAGGAGAAAAACTCAGACCCCCAAAATAAGCAATTGGCACTGAGTCAACCAAGACACTGTTTGGAATTACTGCTGGCCAACTGAACAGAAAGCTACAGAACACAGCAAAAAGAGACTTTGTTGTCCACACATGGCAACCTGGCAAAATGCTTTGTTTTGGTATGATTCCACGGCTGAATTCAATGAGACACAGTGCCCAGTAAACATGTATAGGATTAAGCTGCACATATTAAACCTATCCGGAACACTCAAATGCCACACCTCTTCCCAAGGCTTTTGCAGAGCCAATTATCCATCATAATGAACTGCAGATTTCATCTGGAATAACTCCTGTGCTTAATGAATTCTGTGCCAAGAGAGCCAAATGAGCAGCTTGAAAAATATTTAAGTGCAGTTACGTTAACTCTCTACCGAAGACAACTTTCTTGAATTTCTTTACCAATAGCTCTGTCAGTGACTGGGAGCAATGGTTGAAGGGCTGTTTCTTCTGCACTTAGTAGAAAGCAAGTAAGTAACTTACAAATAAGTGACTTCAAAAAGTTACTTATTCAGACTGCAGTTCCCAGAATCCAATCCAGGACAGTCAATAGTCAAAATCCTGTTGAGTAAATTACACCTCCATAAGGGTTATTATACTACCAAGAGAGAGAGATTGCCAATAATTAAACCATCTTCAATGCTAGGGCTCACTTAATTCATCTACAATGAGACTGATGTGGACAAGCTGCTGACAACTTGGGCAAGCCCCAGGATAGAAGCAAGAACTCTTTTAAAGACTGGCAATCCCTCCCTGCTGGTAATGCCATCATCCTTACACAGGAGTAATTTACTCAACAGGATTTTGGCCACTTGTCTGGAAAGCACCAGATTGGCTAACATTCTTCAGAAGTACAGTAGTTAGATGCAACTGTCTGAAACCTTGAAATTTAACCAGCAGGCAAATGAATTTATCAATTTGGTGTATCAACACTGAATGTTGGTTTAGAATAGTAGTTGCTGAGATGTTCCAATGTGCTGCCTGCTCCAGTTCCTAAGAACATGGACAAGAAATTTTCAGTTGCTTGGGCTGTAACATGTACTCACAATCCTTGCTCCTCCTGACTTTTGAACTAGCCAAGAAGAGGAAGGTTGGCAGGTAGGATCTGGGAAGCGGTGCATAAATTTCTGAATGATGGTCTCCAGCACCTTAAAGGAAGTGGTGGTACATACATTCCTTGGGGGGGGGGAGAACTACTGGATCTGGAGGTTCATACCAACTACAAGACACAATAGTACTTTGGGGGGACTTGAGAGGGCAGCATCTGTGCAATTGCAAACATTCTTGGAGAATGACTTCTGACACATTTCAGCTCAGACTTGCAGAATAAGTGAAAAAGACTTTAGAAATGGGATTTTAGCTATAACTGGAACCGAAGAAGGAACAAGGAAGCACTACATCTGCTTAATAGAAAGGTTTCAGAAATACTAATAGATGACAGAAACAAGATGGAACTATTCAACGCCCACATATCTTTGTTCTCTCTGAAAAGGGATGCAATGCTCATGCTCAATCAGGTGAAAACATAGTGAGTGGGACAGTGAGGGAGCTGCAGTCCAAGACAAATAAACAGGTGCTACAGGAACAGTTATGAATTCGTATCTCCAGTGACATATAGACTGCATCTAAAGGTACTAAAGGAACTTGCAGATAGAATCTCAGAGCCTCCCACTATTATCCACGAAAATTCTTGAAGAACAGGTGTGGTTCCTGAAGACTAGAGGTGAGCAAATGTTGCCTCATGTTCAAGATGGGGGGAAAAAGAGGATCCAGATAATTACAAACCAGATAGCTTAACACTAAAACCAAGAAAGGCTCTGAAGCAGATTGAACAGTTGGTCTGCAAATACTTAAGAAGGAGCATGATGATTTTCTATAAGCCAACATGGGTTTTTCAAAAAAACAAGGCCAGATTATTTTTTAAAAAAAGATTTGCAAGCCTGACAAATTAGGCAAATGCTATGGAAGTACTTAATCCTGGTTTTGTCTAGGCTTTTGATAGCATTCACCATGATATTGCTGAAGTCAAGTTGGGCAAGATTTGGCCTAGATAAAATAAATGCAAAATGAATTTTTGTTGGTTCACAGGTTGTAGCCAGAGGGCCCTCATTATAGATAGAAGTGGGGTAGGGTGTTCCAGTGTTCTGTCCTGGGCCCTATGCTGTTCAGTATCTTTGTAAATGACTTAGATGAGAGAGCAGGAGGGATGTTAATATTTCAGAAAACAGAACAAGGATTCAAGATGACTTTACCAGATTGTAGAGCTGGGTCAACAGAAATGAAATGAGTTTCAACAGGAGAAACTGTCAAGTTCTATACTCAGGAAGGAATAAACAGTTCCATAAATACTGGATGGCTGACACTTGGCTTGCCAGTAGTAGATGTGAGAAGATTCAAGGGTTCTTACTGGACCACAATGTAAATAATCAATAATAAAACACAATGGCAAAAAAGTGAATACAATGCTACTTTGCATCAAGACTACCGTTCCCCCCAAAATAAAACCAAGCCTGAAAAAAGCCGTAGCGTGATTTTTTCAGGATGTTCGTAATATAAGCCCTACCCCCAAAATAAGCCCCAGTTAAGTGAAACCCCACCCTCCACCACTGTGCAGCAACCAGATGACATGACTGTATTTGAATAAATGTAGATTGTTGCACATGAAAAAAATAAATAAAACATCCCCTGAAAATAAGCCGTAATGCGTTTTTTGGAGCAAACATTAATATAAGACCCTGTCGTCTTATTTTTGGGGAAACACGGTAGTGACCAGATCAAAGGCAGTAAGAGTTGTATTCTCTTCTGCTTTGGTCAGATCTTATTGGGAATACTGTGTCCAATTCTTGAACTACATTTTGAAGGACATCAACAAGCTGGACTGTGTCCAGAGATAATGATGAAGATGGTTAAAAGGCAGGTCTATGTGGAATTATTCAGGGATCTGGGAATGCCAGCCTGGAGATGAAAAAGACTGAAAGGTGATAGGACAGCCCTGGCCTCAAAGGACAGGACTCAATCTAATGGATTCCAACCACAAAAAAGAGGTTTTGCTTTGTTTTCTAAATGTTGCCAAGAAGAATTTCATGACAGTAGAAGCTATCATGATAGTAAAAGCATGGACTACCCTAGGAGACAACACACACTATTTTTGGAGATGTTAAATAGACTTAGGTGAACTGTCATGAATGCTTCAGCTGAGGGTTTCTTCCATAAGTAGTGGACTGAACCCTCTGGGTCTCTTCCACCTCTACAGTTCTAGGATTCTATTGCTATATTTTCATATCTGCTTTCATACCTTGATTTTACACTATGAACAACTTTGAAATTTCTCTCGCCTTCAAGGTATAGTTATCAATCTACAGAGTAAATAAACAATTTGTATTAGTCAGTTGATTTTTTTAAAAAAAGATGTTCTTCGTTTATAAAAGTATTTCCAGTTAAGAAATTCCTTACGTTACAGTTCATCCAACAAAAGAACTGGAAAAGTAATGTTGTGCACCCTTCTCCTAAAAACGAGAGAAAGCTTAGAAACCAGAGGTGGAAACCACAACTGGTGTGTGGTCTTGTGCATGTTTACGTTGACCCAAGATCAACAGCTGTCACTGGAAGCTGGTTCTAATAACAATATTCTAAATGTATTCTCTTTTATAACCTGTCATGTGGAATGACTACCTTTGTCAAATAATGAAATGAAACATTGGCCTTAACACCAAGATACAAAGTGAAAGGATGGCTAAAAAAAAATCCAAAAAGTGTCCTGACACCTCTGTAGCCGGGTGACCAAGCATCTGGCAGTCGCTGCAGAAACTTATCTGCACTTTCCCTCGCTTTTAATAAGCAAAAGGCAGATGGAAAAGTGTTCATCCTCCCAATAGCTTGTGGATCCAACAGACAACAAATTCCACACAAAACTGCCTCAACTGGCCTCTGTCCATCTTTTTTTCTTAAGGGCACCCCTTAAAAATGGATCATGCAAATATGGTAATAAGATGTGTGCTGTACAAAATAATAGTAAGACCAGCTGTATCTCCTCCTATTAAGTAGATGCTCAAATCCAAAGCTCAGTTTATTGCTGTGTCATGTATAAAATGATAGTCCTTTGGGGTGCTAACAAAAGCTTTGTAGTGTAATGGGAAGCTACAATAAGTGAATAAATTAATATTTGCTGAATTTGTTGGTGATTCTGAAGTCCCTTCAATTTAACTCAATCCAACTGGTCCAAATTCACCCTGTGGGTTTCATGGCCCAGTGAGACTAGGACTTCTGAAGTCTCAGCCCAACTTTCTTAACTCTAACACAACACTGACTCTTTAAAGTCAGTAGCGGAAAACAGGATGAACAGAAATCCCTGCTCCTCATTAGGAACAATCCAGCTCCCAGTGTTTTGTGGATTAAGAACAGTTTGTCATCACCAGTAAGAGGCATTGCCTTGGTTTCAGTAACCAAAAAAACACTCAATCCAGCAAGTGAGACAAAAAACAAAAGAAAAATTTTAAAAAGGCAAAAGTGTTGTGGAACCTTAAAAACTACTATATTTTAATGTGAATTTCTGTGGACAAATTCACTTCCTCAGGCTCTCTCTTCTAAATCTCAACCCAGCAAGGTCTGCTATTCACTAATGTGGAAGTTGGCACACAGGTAAAAACTCCATTAAAAATACGATTTCCTGATGTCAGGAATTTTGACAGAAGCAACTTGGAAGGGCAAAATCTTCTCAGGTGGTCTGGGAGAAAAAAAAATGCAACACCTTGTGCTGAGCAGACATTTTTTCACCAAAGTCTCTCCTTCCCAAAGAACATCCCCTGATTTGTAGCCTACCTCAGCGGAGCTGGCAAACCCAGAAATGTTGCTTTCTTACAATCTTCTGCTTTACACCATGATTATGACTCACAACACATGTATTTTTATGATTATGAATGTTTTCTATTTTTGATTGTGATGTTTTTATTATTATTTAATGATTTTGTAAGCCGCCCTGAGTAGACGCTGTCTAGGGGGGGCGGGGTATAAATCGAATGAATGAATGAATGAATGAATAAATAAATAAACAAACAAACAAACACACTTAAGCCTACGGAACTCGCTGTGGGCTTTCGGGAGGGAACCAGGGTTCAATCCAGACTAGACCAAGGAATTCAAGATACCTGGGCGGGCGGGCGGGTAAAGTTTCCCTCAAGGTTGCCCTGAGAGGAAATGCATCAGGGGGAGAGATCTAGGGGTGTCTGTTCGAAAAGGAAAGGATTGGGGGGCGCGGAGATCCTTCCCGGGACAGCGCTCTCCTCCCCTGTTGTGTTGCAGCGCAACTTTTCCGCCGCTCCTCACGCCGCCTCAGAGCCAGCAGGCCTCCTCCCATCGCCGGCACCGCCGACTCCAAAGGCCGGCTTGAATCCTAAAGAGGAACAATGATGGGGGGGGGGCGGCGGCGGCGGGGGGGGGAAGAAAAGCAGATCTCACGTCGTCGCTCCCCACAGCCTCTTCACACATGAACAAAAAAGACCCCTCGCTGGTCGTGATTTCTCTTCCTCCCCACCCGCAGCGCCCCTTCCGAAACCGATCAAACTTCATGGCACCGAAAAGAGGAGGGAAAGTGTGTGTGGGGGGGAGCGCTTTCTTCCCCCCCCCTCCGTCCCCATCTTCGGATCATTCCTTCCAAACGGACCCGAGGCTACCAACCCACTCGCACTTTCGCGCCGCCCTCCCGAGGCACTGGACTACAGGCTCCATCATCCACAGCCCACACGGCAGCTAGGGGAATGGCTCGCTGCCACGTTCCAGCAGAGCAGAAGACACACACGGGCAGGGACGGGGGGCGCGCGCTCTGGTTGCCCGCCTTGCTTTGCCATCCGCCCCCCCCGCCGCGACGGAGGGAGCGCGGACAAGGCGGCCATTCATAGCCACCCTCCCCCCTCCGCGCCGGGAAAGTAGGTACGCGGGCGGGCAGGCGGGGGGGGGTCTCCTCTCGTGCCGCCAACCCGGAGGGGCCACCGGGAGAAGTTGCGCGGGAACTGGAGGCGGCGGGAGGGGGGGGGGAATTCGGCGCAACAAAAGCCGAAAGGGAAAGTCGGGGAAGAGTCACGGCACAAGGGGCATGCAAACGGAGGAGGGGAGGGCGCGAAACCCCCCGCGCTTCCCCGGGGGGGGGAAAGAGAGAGAGAGGCGCGCGAAGGCGGCCAAAGTGTGCAAGGTCCGGAACTCACCTCCCATAGAGGCAGGCGCTTTCGGGCCCCGTTGCTAGCCGAGATGCCGGCTCGGGCTGGGGACGCCGGACGGGACGCCCCGAGGGCGCGGGAGAGGGAGAGCGGAACTCCGGCTTGGCTTCGCCCGCAAGGGAAAAGTTGCTGCTCCGGCGGCCGCTTCTTGTGCTCCGGCGGCTGCTGCTGCTGCTGCTGCTACTGCTGCCGCCGCGCGCCCATCCGCGGCCAAAGGGAGCGCCTCGCCGCCCCTCGGCGTTCTAAGCGCTCCCGCGGGGGAGGAGAGGGGGGGATTGCATCATCATCATCCTCCTCGCCCTCGCCGCCGCCGCCAGCAGCAGCAGCAACAGCAGCCCACGTGAGCTCGGCCGGCAGCAGCGGCGCCGCCGCGGCCGCCACCTCGAGAGAACGAACGCCCCGGCGCCGGGTTTGGTGGGCAAGGGCTTCCCCCCCCTCCGGCGGGGCTGGTCACGTGGTAGGGGGCTGGACTCTCCTTCCACCACCACCACCACCACCCCTCTCCCCGCCTCCCACGGCCCAATCGTTGCGCGCCCTGGCTTCGTCGCTGTGGGCCGCCCGTGGTCACGACCTCGAGCGCCCCCTGGCGGCGGGTTGCAGGAGAGGTTTCGGAAAGCCTCGCCGGGGCCGAAGGGCGAGGGGGGCGGGGGGGGGCGATCGGCTCCCTCCGTTTGGGCGGGAATTCTGTTGACGGGCTGGGGTTCTGGAGACCGGCTCTCAGGATCCCCGTCGTGGGGGTGTGTGTGGAAGTGGTCGAGCCCCCTTACTTTGAAAGTCCCGTTAAGGTGGCTGTAAATCAGCTTTGACTCGAAGGCAAGCCTATGACACACACAGGCAGAGAGTAACGTCTTGTCGCCCGGGTGGCGACCCCAGCTTTGGAGGGGGGCAGCTCTCAACGAGGGTGTTATGTTGTAGCCAACCTGGGAAATCCATCCATAAATAGGCTTTATTTGGCCTTGAATCATCAGCTGTAGCAATTTTTACTGTTTTTATTTCCCATGAGTGGTCCTCTAATAGTCTGCATTTATGAAATTAATAATGTCTTCATCTGTATTGATTTGCCTGAGGGTTTGTGGATTGCCCTCATGATCCAGGTAATACTTAGCAGGTTTCATTTTGCTAGAGTAAGGTAAAAGGTAAAGGTTCCCCTTGACAATTTTTGTCCAGTCGTGTTTGACTTTAGGACATGGTGCTCATCTCCATTTCCAAGCCATAGAGCCAGCGTTTGTCCAAAGACAGTCTTCCGTGGTCACGTGGCCAGCGCTACTAGACACAAACACCATTACCTTCCCACCGTGGTGGTACCTATTTATCTACTCGCATTTTGCATGCTTTCGAACCACTAGGTTGGCGGGAGCTGAGACAACCGAGGGGGGCTCACTCCGACGCGTGGATTTGATCTTACGACTGCAGGTCTTCTGACCTTACGGCACAGAGGCTTCAGCAATTCAAGGCTTTACAACTGAACTTCTATAATTGTCAAGCCGGTCTTGGGGACACAGTCGAGACTACAATTCAGGAGATCTGGGTTCAAATCCTTCCTTGTGAGAGAGCATTCCTTGTTTGGTTGCTTGTTGCTTTTTCCATTACTTAAAGCAGGGCATTAACAACTGAAAGGTTCTTCTCAAACCGCTTCTAAAATGCCTTAAAAGGCACTTTAAAAGTAACTTTTGACAATAATTAGAAAATAATACTCATTATACCAATAAATTAACTTTGTTTCTGTCCCATTGCTTTTGAAATGCAAGTTTGCTTTCATTTGTTGACAAAAAAGTAACTAGTTACAGGTAACTATTACTTGTGACTCAAACTGCTTGTAAGCCCCTGCATCTTACTCATTTTATATGGTAAAAATGTGTTTTCCCTGCCCTCCTGGGTCTGAAGCCCTTTTGTTTGTCCTGTGAAAGCCCCCAACCCCATATTTTGCCCTTGTTGTCATAGGATCCTTCCTAGCAGATTTCACTCTTTATGAATTCAGTGCCGTTTCCTCAGATCCATAAGGAGCTGCAACATCATCTTGAGCTATTTACTTCAGATTGATGTCTTATTTAAATGTGATTTAAATATATGAAAATAAATATTAAATTTAATGAGGCCATGGCACTGTGGCTGCATTTGTCCTTAAAAATAAGCCTCGTTGAACTTCTGAGTAAACATGCTTCATTTGAATAAACATGCATAAACATCTGGCCACAGGACTTCAATCCTCCGCATATTTACCTGGGTGCAAGCCTTAACTGAATTTAATGTGACTACTTAGTGCTCAGTAAACACATTTAGGATCACTCAGCCACTTGATACACAAACCACTTATTTGGCATTAGTTCCTATTTAAATAAATACAAGTTATTCTGACTAAACATCCTGAAGATGCAGCAGCAAACTTTCCGAAAGAGAATAAGATGCCACCATGGTGACTGAAATAGCTATCCTTTGAACTGTATGGAAGACTGACAAACTGCTATGTTCTTGGGGTCTTGGGTCCTCCTGACTCACCCAAAGAGGGGGTTTGTATTTTTAAGGCTGTAATCTGATGCACAGCTAGCTGCAGAGCCAGAGACTGGGAGTTCAATTCCCCATGGTGCCTCCTGCAAGTAGAGGCATCTGGGGAAGCTGCACAGTCCCGCGGCACCCCAAGAAGAAAATACCTCTGAGTATTCTCTACCTGGAAACCCTTGAAAAGCGTCGCCATAAATCAGAATCAGAGTTGTCTTGATAGCATTTGATGATGATGATGTACCATTGCTACCCTCTATCCCAAGACACCTCGCTGGATGGGCAGAATAGCTGGATTCCATCCTGGGAATAATTAAGTAGAACTGGACTTTACACTTAAATGGTGACTATTATGTCTGGAGCCATTGCTGGTATCTGCCTTAGACTGTGCAAGGACCCATGAGACCTTGCTGTGTTTGTGACACAGAGATCCCCATATTTATTTATTTATTTATTTATTTATTTATTGGACTTATATACCGCCCCATAGCGCTACAAGCACTCTCCGGGCGGTTTACAATTTTTTAATTATACAGGCTACACATTGCCCCTCCCCCAGCAAGCTGGGTACTCATTTTACCGACCTCGGAAGGATGGAAGGCTGAGTCAACCTTGAGCCGGCTACCTGGGATTTGAACCCCAGGTCGTGAGCACAGTTTTAGCTTCAGTACAGCATTTTAACCATAATGATGTCGTTGGCTTGTGTAAAGTATGGGTCTCCTTGCATGTGTGGCATGGCATGAGGTTTAACAGGATCTGGAAGGGGGGGGGAAAGCACCACTAAGTCCATGCTACCCCCACCTTCATTGACGTTTGCTGAGAAGCAAGGAGGCAATGCCCCCCTCCTCTTAATAGGCCATAATGCCATTGACATACCTGGCCAGAGCTGATGGGAGCTGCAGTTCAACAGTATCTGGAGGACCATCTCATAAGCAAAATTCATCTATATACATATCCAGAGAAGGAGAGAGAACTGTGTTTAAACTATAAAGAAAGAGAGTAGTAAAGGTTTAAATGGGTTTTAATTTGCATATTTTTTATTAAAAGTCAGTTTTTAGCTAGTGACAGGGATTTATTATATTTTATTGTTTCTTTGTATTTATTATATTGTGTTTTAGTCTCTGATTTCATCATTATATAATGTGAACTGTTCAGAGAGTGGCAAAACTAGTGGGGCACTATGGAAGAAAGAAAAAGAAAGAAAGAAAAGAAAGAAAGAAAGAAAGAAAAATAGGTTTCAGCAACATGATAAGAACATAACAGCTTGTAATATTGAAATGTTTTGTTCCCATGTGTGTCTGCATGTGTGTTTGGTTTACAAATCCTGTTTATTATTTTTGAAAATAGCAGTCACAAGATATTATTCCACACATATCGCAGGCCAGTGCTGCAACGCATAGTTGAGGTTGTGTCACTAAAATAACATAGGCTGTGGCTTTCAGCCAAAAGTAGTCTATTTTCTAAAAGGGCACTGTAAATTCAGCCCCTAGCTGTAGCTCTGTTTAAGCGACAGTGGAAAAGGAACACTGGTCAAATGGAGAAGTAGATCTGACCCTCTACCCCCCCTACACCACATTGTTGCCCCAAAACACTTCCCTGCCCCCTTTTTGTGAGAAATTTACCTCCTTCCAGGTACTCCTGAGTGTTTTTTAGCCAATTAAAATAAAACATCCCCTGAAAAAAAGCCCTAACGTGTTTTGTTTTTTTAAGCAAACATTAATATAAGACCCTGTCTTATTTTCGGGGAAACAGGGTATAAATAACTAGTTTTTCATAACCCATTACTTCCAAGCTGTCATGAAGAGTGTAGCTCTACATAGACTGGCCGTAAGAAAAAGAGAACAATTATGTACTTTTAATAGGTGTTTGGAAGAGACACTGTTCACAGGTGCAGTGGCATGATAAGCCACAGATACAAAATTCCCCTTTTTCACATGCCATGCATTTGTGTCTACTCACCCTAAATCTGTGTTGGCCTAGAAATGGTCTACCTATAGACAAACAACAGGAAGGAGGATCTGTTATGCAATGTTCTCAAGGACAAGCTCTGCCCAGCTCAGTCAATTTGGTGCTGAGTCTTTGCTGCCATGTGATTGCGGGATCTGCCAAGCTGAGCAGTTCTCGAATACTCATTTTATGTCTATATACTGCATTTCCCCTCACCTTGAAAAGTTCCATTTTATTTCACCAGCCCAAACCTTCCTTTAATAAGATTAGCCCAGTTGCCTCCTTGGTCTGTCAGTCAAATTGTACATCTGATGTGAAAACCACTTGACAGGCTTCTAATCAGAGGAAGTGGAAGCTTCCTTCAGACACTCTTGAGGTTATTAGCCTAACCACAATTATGGTACTGCAACCACTACCCTTGAGTATCAGGAAAGCACATTTACTCACACAGGAAACCTTTGCATTGCATAAAAAACTTTCTAAAAAGCTCAGGAATTTAATGCATGGTGCAGACCAGTGCCATCTTCTTTGCTTTAGATCAGTAGCTGCCAACCTTTTTTGAGTAATGACCCCCTTTTATTATAGCCAAATAATTGCAACTCCACCACTACGTTTGCATAAAAAGGCATTTTTAATGGGGCTGTTTCTCATATACTGTATATATACATACATAAACATACACACTCACTTTAATATCCTGCTCCAAAAGGTCAAGGAAGAAATTATTTAACAAGGGCTACAACAAATATAAAGTGACCTGCAACCCCCCAGAAGACCCCTTGCAACCCCCTTGAGTGTCACAACCCCCAAGCTGGGAAACATTGTGCCTTCTCGAAGAAGGGCCAGCCTATGTATCCTTAGGCAAACTGCACAGTCACAGGATGCCCCCAGAAGAAGGGAATGGTAAACCTCTTCTGAGTACTCTCTACCTAGAAAACCCTAGAAAGTGTCACCATAAGACAGAATTAACTTGACAACACACAATTTTTATTCATTATTTGGAGTTGTAGGGGACTGAAACTAGCACCTTCTGCATGTACTATACTATTGAGCTACAGTCCCTGGTATTCTCTGGTTGGATTCCATTTAAGTACATGTCAGGCCCAGCCTTGCTTATATTCCAAGATGGCATACTTTGCAGCTTCTCCAGTTGAAGGAGAGCCTCAGAGATGACGTCAGTGCCAGACCAAGACAGTAAGGCCATATGGCCTGAGAAATGTTGTGGTGAATAATGCTGGGAGTTACAGTCTAGCCATTCTCACAGTAAGGTTTGCCTTGTTTGCTTCTGAGTAGACATGTGAAGGCTTGCTCCAGTTACTTCTGTGCAGACACGTTGGCACTGCTTATTTCTGAGTAGACATGCAGAGTATTTGGGAGGCAGTTTGAAAGTGCTGTTGTGTAATTTAAGTCTGAGTGCTCTTAAGGAAGGCTTTTACGCCTCTTATCACGAGCAATGTTTTTAATGAAACGGTGCCAACAACAAAAAAAATCATTTACTGTAAGTACACAGCAACAATGGAACTAAAAAAAAAATCACCAGACCATAAGTAAACTTTTGTTGTAAGTTCCCTGAAGCAAAACAATAGTAGAGGAATAGCAAGGCAAGCCATAATTCAGTTTGAAAGAATAACACCTGCACCAGTTCAGTGTGGGAGGTCAAGAGAATGAGGTTGGGCAGTCTGAGTCTATGCAAGAAAGTAGAAAAAGAGCAAAGAATTATGTCTGCGAACATTTGCTGGTGGGAGCTACAAAAAGCCCTGAGTTTGCTGTTAAAAGCCATATCAGCCTGGTTCTGCAAAAGTAACAATTTACAAAGGACATTTAAAGGAAAAGAAATACAACTTTTCACTAAGGGTACAAAATATCACAGGCTCAGGAGGATTTGTCAGTGGATCTTGTTGAATTTGAAGCCGCAAGTCATGCAATGCAGTAATTATTACAAGCTACCTTTCTGGGCAAATACCTGGTCTAGCCTTTTCACCTCTGTCGCTGACAATGCATTAGCAAGAAGAAACATTTTAGTACTTTGGTTAAGTGCTGCAGCTGTCTCTTCACATTCTAGTATTTCATTTCAATCATTTTTACAACCAAAACCATCGTGTGGGATTGTGTGAAATGCAAACAGGTGGTAAGCTTACCATATTGTTGGCTCTCCCTGAACTTCATCATTTACCACCAGCACAATCTCTTAACTATTACTAGTACAGAGAGCCAGTATGTCCTGGACATAAGGTCAGACTAGGACTCAGAAGACCCAGGTTAAAATCCTTCGTTGGTCAGGGAAACTCACTGGAGGATAGCAAAGGCAAGCCATCTCTTTACTATATGCCAGCTTCCAGAGGTTCAGCAGCTGTATTGCTGTTGTTTAGTGGTTACGTCATGTCCGACTCTTCGTGACCCCATGGACCAGAGCACGCCAGGCCCTCCTATCTTCCACTGCCTCCCGGAGTTGGGTCAAATTCACGTTGGTCGCTTCGATGACACTGTTCAACCATCTTGTCCTCTGTCGTCCCCCTTCTCCTCTTGCCCTCACACTTTCCCAACATCAGGGTCTTTTCCAAGGAGTCTTCTCTTCTCATGAGATGGCCAAAGTATTGAAGCCAGCTGTACCACACACACACACCAATTTTTAAAAAGTCTAATAAAATCCTCTCAAGCCCTCTAGAGCTTCTGGGGTTTTGCTGGGGTTTTCTCCCCATTTGAGAGTTTTATGCTCAGGAGCAGTCTTTTTTCAAAATTGGAAGTGATTAAAAAAACCACTTCCATAGGCCTAAAACAGATCACCATGGGCCAAGACAAGACAAAATTGCCTGCAATCCCCCCAAGAGTGTGAGAGTGCATTTCTGAGTAGTTCTTTTTTCAAATAAATGGGGGGTAAGTTAAAATTGGACCCCCTATGCTGCACTTTTCCCATGCTTGCTGTATTATATGGTCTCATCAGCATTTCTGAGTCTGAAACCCAAAGAGTGGATCATGTGGCAAATGTATATTCTGTCCTGGGTCCTACCTGCAAGTAACTACACCTGTGTTTTAAATTTAATTATTTTGAACAATTCAGTATATTCATAACTGCATTCATGAATGCTACATTGCGACTGGTCTGGTTTTAACAGAGATGTTGTTAGGGCAAAGAGAGTGCAGGAGAACAAACTTGCACGCTGCTAGACTCATGAAGCAAATTGTTAATTATCATTTCCAAAGATTCAAGATTGCTTGCAAGTCTTCCAGAAGTCTTTCTCACTAGAATCAGAGATCCATTTGAGTTGTTTACCTTCATGGTATCTTGTTTTGTAGACACAACATTGTCTCATAGTGATCGTCATACATTTGTAATTTTAAATAGTGAGAGCTCACTGGGGACCATTTCCTTTGCAGGCAAAACATGCAAGATGAAGTATATGAGAAATACTTTCAGAATGCCTCA
Source organism: Pogona vitticeps (assembly GCF_051106095.1). Lineage (NCBI taxonomy): Eukaryota > Metazoa > Chordata > Lepidosauria > Squamata > Agamidae > Pogona > Pogona vitticeps. The sequence continues at coordinate 294,437,853 of NC_135784.1, forward strand.
GGTGGTATTGGGGCTGTCTGGGGTATTCTGGGCATTATTCCTTAGAGCTGCCATATTAAAAGTTAGTACTGTATAGCCATAATGGCATCCAACATCCAGGAGGAGAGGAATTAAAAATTATCCCAAAATGCCTTCTGCTTAGCACGTTACGTCAGCCTTTGTCCCTACGGGAGTCATTTTCTTATGACATGGGACCCATCGTTCTTTATGCAACAAGGGCAGCTAGATGCACCATGTGCTGTTCCTGCTAAAACATTCAATGGCCTACCTTGTTGAGCTCCCTTTTATGTACAGCTGCCAACCAAGGATGTATGGAAACTACAGAAGGGGAACAAAAGGATGCTGTACCTGTAGTTTTTCAGAAACTGGAGTTCAGAAGCATGGTGATAATCTTATTCTTTGTTATTAGGATAAGCAACTTGATTTTACACTTATTTATTTAAAATATTTTAACCCCGCCTTTCTCCTTCAGAAATGTGGGGTTAATTTATTTATTTATTTTATTTATTTATTTTATTTCTATCCCGCCTATCTGATCATATTAGACCACTCTAGGCGGCTTACAGTAAAAACAACAATGTAATTTTAAAACTTTACAGCAGAAACGTAAAAAAATATATAAATAAATAAAGAACAGAATAAGAAAAAAGATCGTCAAGGGTTTTCTGTTGGGAAGGCCCGCCTATACAACAATACTACCACAAATTATGCAGTCGAGTTTCCCGCATTTGGGGAAATTGCAGGGGTCAGCACACCCGGAGTGCAATGGATGAGCCTCACCCTGGGAAAACCACCTTCGTGATCATGGTATCTCCCCTGCCAGGTAAGTAAAATACTACAACAATGAAAGGTAACATTTAAAGTTGAAAACAATGAATATAAAATGGTGTTTCAGTCAAGCAGGGTGATGATGAGGTAACATGCCTAACTCCTTAATACCAGAAGCTGTCTTACACTGAATCAAAATATGAATCCATCTAGCCCATAGCTGTCAACTCTGACTGGCAGTGTCTCTCCAAGCTTTCATCCAAGATTCTTCCCTGACCCTACTTGGATATTCCTTCAATTCCCTTGTGGTCATGCTAACCAGACCTGACCCTGCTTAGCTTCTAAAATCAGAGAAGATTCGATGGTGGATTGAAAACAAAACTACCTGGCTACTTGATGGGACACACTTCTAGTGTTTAAGATAACTTAAAGGCAGTAGAGCTGGAGGAGGCAACGAGTTGAACTGGCCTATTCCATACAGAAAGGAGACTCCAAAAGACAACTTGAAAAAGTTACTTTCTTAACTATGGCTATCTAAAATCAATGGCGATGCTGGTTGGGAGGTTCTGAGGGTTGTAGCTCAAGAAAGCATGTTTTCTCAGCTCTGCTCTGAATCCATTCCATAATGTGTAAGTTTGTGTAAATAAATGTTAATTTGCCAAGAAAGAACGTACTGTATTTGAATCTTTGCCAGCTACAGGGAATCCTTCAGCTTCTCCATAGCAACTAGTCTTCCTTAGAAACTCGCATGCTACTTCTGGCTGCAAAATTATGGCCCTCTGCAGAGGGAGCAAATTCAATGTGTGTGCAGGAGGAATAGCTGTAGCTCTGAATTCTACAGGGATCTTCTGGTATAGAGGGTGACTGGATCCTGAGTTGCTCTCACTATGACTGTGTATATCCTATAGGCTACTGGGACTTGGTTCAGAGGGTGATGCATTTGCCTCTTTAGAAGTAAGCCTGTCTCCTCCCAAAATCATCATATCCTATCATCCAAGACTGGCCCAAGACATTTTCCTGCTTGCGTCAGAGCAGCAAAATGGCAACTCTTCCTCATTCCAGTTGAGGTGCGTAATATGTAGCGCTAAATCCAGTCAAATTTCTTCGGTGCATGAGGCATGACATTCTACAAGCACCTCTCCCCATCCCTAGCAGTAAAAATTCAGTAACAAAATAAGCAACCAACACTGTGCTGCTCTTTCATGACACCTCAAATCTGCTGCCTGAGGTGGCCATGTCACTTTGCCAAAAGGTAAGGCCGGCTTGCCATTTGTTCTTTCATTCCCTTTCTCCCTCCCCATTTTTGGACAGTGAATGGATTAACCGCTTTCGCATTAAAGTAGTTCCTATGGGAACTAATGCTTTGAGATACAAACAACGCCTTGAGATACAACCAAAAATGACTGGAACAGATTAATCACTTTTCAGTGTATTCCTATGGGAAATGGTGCTTTGAGTTACAACCAACTTGAGTTACAACCATCATCCGAAACGAATTAATTTTGCAACTCAAGACACCACTTACTGGGATTGGAGTCCAAACAAACTAACTTAATTTTTCTTTAAGATATCCTTCTGAAATCTTTTATGAACAATCTCAAATATCACTCTCTATTCTGGGGCTGTTTTGTTTATTTCCTTTGTTTTTGCGAGCATGTTTGGTGTTTTTTCTGGAGTACAACGAGCTTCTCGTTGGGAATTTCTTGCTACAGACACAAACTGCAATGAAAAGCACCATAGCATGGAAACTCTTCCACCAGAGCAGAGCTGCTTCATGAAGAAGTGAAAAGGCCCAGGAAGTCATGGGAAAATTCACTGTATTAAACGAGACAGGAAGAATATTGTAAGGAGGTTGGGAAATCATTATAGAACTTGCTATACAACTCTTGATTTTTTATTTTTTTTCTTACTTTTCCCTATCCTTTATTTCATTGTAGCGATTATTGAATTGTCATGTACTTACCTGTGTTTTATTGTCTGATTTTGTATTAGAAGCCGCCTAGAGTGGTCTGGTAGTCCAGATAGGCGGAGTAGAAATCAAATGAATAAATAAATAAATAATTAAAATGCTCTCTCTTAGGAGGCCTAACCAATCATTTGTTTCAACAGATATACCTTTGCCTCTGGTTCTGGTAACATCCCAAGACCTCTGTGTATCTGGTTGGGTGCCATTATCACTCCAGTAAAAACTGGCTGTGTATGAATTGATGAATTACTTGCTCAACATTTGGACTACTCTTTTGTTCTCTCCTTTTAAGTCGTAGCTTATCTTCCAGACTTTCATACAGAAACTCAAAAGTCATAAATCTTTAAACCTAAAGTTTCTCCCCAGTACCAAATGAATAAGGAGATTGCCTCAGCTTCCATAAATCTGTCTTCCAACCTTGAACTGAAACAGTGACCACAAGGAGCCTTTAGCTGCAGAAATTAGGAGTTGAACTATAACAGCATTTCATCAGAACACATCATAGATTATGCACTAACTGAGAAGCATTTTTTTAAAAGTAAAAGAGATTCTAAAGAAACATCAGGACTTTTCTGCCAGTATTCACTTGCCACACAAGAGAGGTAAGCCTAGCCCCATGGAAAGTGATACATCTAGAAAGAAGATATTGCCACTTTTATGTGGACTCTACACACGAACAAGACACATGTAGAGCCAACATACAAACAGGAATATCTCCTCTGCAGCTGGGGAAAAATGTAAAAATGTAATGGCGGGGAGGATAGGGGCACTTTTAATAATGGTGAGTCTGTCTATACAAGCAACAACGCTCAGCTTCTGTGTTGAGTTTCAGATTATAATTGTTGTCTGAGAATGGTTGTCAAACAAGAACATCTACAATAAAATGCAAAGTTACATATATATATATTTTTTTTAAAAAACAAACACAATAAAAACCATTACCCTGAAACTGCCTTGTGTATTCTGCTTTCTTTCATAGCCAGTCTAGAACAATTTTAGTGATGGTGGGGAGAGACCTCTAGTTACTGTGTTATTTTTAGATATTCTTCACCAGTGCAGCTGAAAGGAATACAACACACTTCACAATTTCCAAGTTTTAAAGCACTTAAAATGCCCTCTTTTCATCCTTCAGTCTCTCCTTCAGTCTAATAGAGTCCAGTAAGTCCATTGTGGGCTAGATGTATAAATGGTCTGACTCCCTATGATTTATGGTAAGAGAAATGTTATATCAAAGACAAAAAATTCATGTTTAGTTAGCCACAGTAAATCACACTAGACTACTCCTGTTGAATCAATGGAGATTTAATAACTCCTCTGTGAGTTCATTGATTCTGATTAATCTACTCTAACTGCAATTTACTATGCGAAAGTAAGTTGCAGTTAGAGTAACCAATTTGAATCAACTCAACATATTTAGGAATTGACTCATGAAATCCCCATTGATTCCATAAATCCTCTAGTGGGATTTACTATGCTAAGCAACCTGATTTTGGCCCTCATGGTTCCTATTCTGTAAGTGTAATATCACAATTGGCCACTAGAGAGAACAAGAGAACATTCCCTTTAATTTTTCTGGCACACTGATGACAGCAAGGCTCAAAATTTGCAAGACCCCAGAATTGGGAACATGCAAATACCAACAGATGTAATATTTAAAGGGTAAGGTCATTCAGGAAGCACTTTGATTATGATCTGTTCAGACGCAACATTTATTCTCCAGGTTCAAACTCAGGAAAAGCCCATTCTGTGAGAGCGCAGTAGAATCTGGATGAACACAGCATAGACTGCCTGGCCCCTATATTATCATACATCCATACATACTCTCACACCATACCCAGAGAACGTCAGCACTCTCATCAAAATTAAATGTGCTTTTGGTTTTTTAATACAAAACATGAAAGTCTGCATGAATAAATATATATCAAGCTCTTATAAAAAGAAAGCTAGGATGGCAACGTATAACCTGTTGGCTATATGTGACCCTTGGGGGCATTTTTGCATCCTAAAAACCATCGTATGGCACCTCTCCAGTTTAAAAAAGAACACTCAAACTTTTTTTCTGGCCAAAAAATGTTTGTTTTCTTTCCTGAAGGTCTCAACAAACAAACAAGAACCAATGGCTTTCTACTTAATGGAAGAGAGGAGAAGGTCAACCTTCATGGATCTTCAGCCTCAAAATAGGAAACAAATTTCTTCTTTGAAGTATGTAGAGATGGGCAAAATTAACAAATGCTCAATTGCTGGGTAAGTAGCTATTTACACTGTCAACATTATTGCAGCCAAAATCCACAATGGGGAGGGGCAGGAATCTATTGCAATTCCTATTTTAATGTTATAACTAGATTGAGCATGGCCAGAATTCTGTCAATCACATGAGAATTGTCATACGGTTTTCCTGACTTACCATGGCTAATTGCACCTAATTGACAAGGTGCCAGGCAACATTCCCTCTAATTTTCCACCAGCGATAGGCAGGGCCCCCCGCCCCACACACACGGGGTTCCGGCCACTATCAGAACCAAATGGGCAGCAACACTGGCTGTGGGGCTGCAGCACCGATGCAGTGCTGCACGACCACATACCCACACAGCTTAAAGGGAACGTTCGTGCCAGGGCATGTCTCTGTTGCATGCCTGTCAAGTGCTCCATAGTCAAGAAGCACCCCAGCCCCTAGTCAATTAGCCATAATTAGCCACCACAAGTTACACAAACCTTACATAAACCCTAAGATTCCACTTTCTATATCTTTAGCTGTTTTTAGGTCTGCTGTTTGTGACAGCCTAGTGTAGACCTGCCATTTCTACGCAAACAGTTTCTTCACCCCTTTCTCTCTGCACAAAGTAGTCCAGCAGTATTCTGAATAAGATTTTTATCACTGAGCTCTGATAGAGAATTTTCTATTTGAAAGTTGCTGGAATATAATTCAGGCAGTCGCTTGAATGGCATTGAATAACCATTTGATCTGAGCAAAGGAACCAAAAACTCAAAAACAAACAAACAAATAAACAAAACCAAAAGCGTGCCAGTGTAGCAAAAATAGCAGCTTTGAATTTGACCCTAGAGAGCAATTAGATATTTTTGGAGCTTTTTAGCAGAAGACGTCTTGCAGGATAGGAGGTTGTAGCTATTGTGCTGTGTCTGAGGTCACTGTTGTTCTAACACTGTCAGCCTTGATCATACTTCTTACTTGCTCAGCTTATACTCTTTGAAAGAAACAGCAAAGATGGGGAAAGTTGCTTTTTGGGCCCCAGTGCCCAGCATTCCCCAGCCAAGCAGCCATGCTAGTGGATAATTCTGGTGGTCGTAGCCCAGAAAATAAGTTTCCCCACCTCTGATTATAAATGCAGCCTATGACTGCATCTGATGTGTTATTCCACACAAGAAGTTTCACTGAATTTATTGAGACTTATTTCCAAATTAAAACATGCACAGGACTGGACAGTACTTGGTACTCAATGTTCTTTAGCTGTTAACATTCTACATTCTGAAGGAATCTGGTCCTAACTCGCCGAGACCCAATAATTTAGAGAAGATATGAAAGATGAATAGGGTTGCTGTGAGAAAGGATGGAGTGGAGCGTGAGAGAAGTGTGAGCAGCAGAGAGGAATGTGAGCTGTCCCCTCAAGTAAGGAGGAGCAAAACAAAAAAAATTTGGAAAAAAAATACATATATGGCTTGTTAAAATAATTTAAAAATGTAGATTTTAAGCCAGAACTCTTTTTACTAAGTATAATGCCAGAAAGTGTTGATAAACAAAATGTATATTTAATATTGCATATTTTAATACCTGCAAGAATTATATTTGCACAACACTGGAAAAACAAAGAAACACCTACAGATCAAGAAATAATTAAAATGATATGGGGCTGCGCCGAAATGGATAGACTAACATTGAAAATCAAAGGAAAGGAAGATGCAGAATATTATCAAACACGGAACTTGTTTTACCAATGGTTAGAAGCACGTTGTATAGATTAGAAGCTTGATATGTATTGTGCAGTGGTGCCTCGCACAACGAGCGCCCCGTAGAGTGATGAATTCGCTCTACGGGGACGTTTTTTTCGATCGCTAATGCGATCGCAGAGTGATGGCCCCAATGGGCGAAAATCGCAGAGCGAAGGTCGGTAAGCGGTTCGCTTACCGACCTTCGCTTTGCGACCCGCCGATCAGCTGTTCCGCGGCTACAAAATGGCCGCCGGAAGCCCCAAAATGGCCGCGCGTAGCGTTTTCGCGCCCTCGTTAAGCAAGGGGAGGGCGCGAAAATGGCTGCCGGCCATAGGGAAGCATCGCTGAACGGTGAGTATTCGGCCCAATTGGAACGCATTAAACCATGTTTAATGTGTTCCAATGGCTTTTCCTGCCCCGTTCAACGATGCTTTCACACAGCGAGGGTTAATCCGGAACGGATTAACCTCGCTGTGCGAGGCACCACTGTAGTTTTATTGGCAAATGATTGTGGGCTGAACCCAGGTGACACGATGTTAAATAATCATAGATGGATTTTATATATTATAATAATAATAAAAAGAAAATTCAAAAAAAAAAGAGTGGAGGAAGATCAGGTGACAGGGACTGAGGAGAAATGAGAAGGTGAAAAAGGTAGGGAGACTGAGGGGGCAAAGAAGGAGGAGAAAAGGCAAAGAAGGGAAGGATTTGAGGTATAGCCGGGGGAAGCAGAACCTGTGGAATGGATGGTGTCTGTCTATCCCAAGAAGGATGATTGGTGGGCCAGGCCGGTGGCGATGCTTCAGCCAGAAACGGCCAAGGAGAGAGAGTGGACTCGGCACCCCTGTTGCGGCACCCTATGCCCCAGTCTGAGGAGGCCCACGAGAAAGCCCACAGAAAAAGCTCACGAAAGGTTTGGAGTGAATCCCGGATGGTGAACTCTTTCGGGCCTTAAGGGACAGTTATGTTAAATGTAAAGAAACTGAGGGACCTGTTGGTCCAACTGAAGTGGTTGTTCATACGTAGTACTCCATTGTTTGAAAATAAAAGAAGTGTTTGTGAAAAAGGATTGTCTCCACTTCTGGGGAAACAAAAAGGGGAATGTTTTTTTTTTCCAAATTTGAACCCACTTACAATTGCCTTTCTCATCACCTTCAAGTTGCACTAGTCTAATGCTATTCCAGACACAAAGTGGCTCTTCAGAATTCAAGCACACAATGAATCTTAGCTCACGACAAGCTGATTACATGAAACATTTGCCGCCTAGAAACCCAGATTCTTTTGTATACCATCATAAGCCGACGCTTGTGTAAGTCTGCAGATCTCTGCAAAGTATACGTTTTACCCAACCTGCTTATTTACTTGCCTTAAGAAAGACAGACACTCAAATCAAACATAGCCATCATACTTGAAAATTTGTTTAGACTCTTGGAAATTGTGCATTTGTAGCCAATTATCTGTCCATATGCATGTGTGAACAGACAGACAGGTGTTCTCCTTCTCTTGTGTTTTCTAAATCTACAGGTAGATTGATACCCTAAGTCTGCTTTTTCCCTTTCACTTGCTATTTTTTTGCTGCTCCTTGGTAGAAAGAAGTGACAGTACCAGTTTTCTCTATAATGGCTGCCTGCAAATCTGCAAACATGGAATCCAGCTCTAGGAGGTATCTGTAAATATTTTTGGCAATATTTTCTTCTACTCATAAGTAGATGTCCTAATACAATAAAAGATACATTTACTCTTTCTGTTGAATTACCAGTCCCCACAGTGGTCGTTGCTATTCAATGGTCATAATTGCAGTTCTAGGATGTTGTACTTTGCTGGTAAATTCCAAATAATCTTAACACAAATGGTCCCTTAGTGGAGAAACTTTATGGAATATGCGGCTAAGGAAGGCAGCTTCCGTCGATATGAGATATTTACTCAGCTCACATTTGTTCTTCGCTTGTTTTCTTAATTGGCTTCTATTTTTATTTCTCTCTCTCTTTTTTAAGATTTGAAGGAATAAGGATCATCTTTACTAATTTTATTTCTTCATAAGCTAGGAATGTATTCTCAAACGAATACAGAACTCAGGAGATGTATAAATAACATCAGTTTCCTCCTTTCCTCTCTGTTATATTCCATAATAAAACCAAGCGTAGATGTGCATGTTTTACTGTTCTGACACTCTCTCCTTTTCTTTCTTTTTTATGGCTTAACCAGAAGGATGGGGGGGAGGAAGGGAAGAGACCCTGACCTCTGGCATGCATCCAAACAGCATTAGTTTATGATCTGATATATGTTCTCTCTAGAGGCTATACCTAGCCCTGGTAATCCATTACCTTTCTTCACAAAAATGCTCATAATAGTATATATTTCAAAGTATGTTTCATTCTTAAATTAGGTTTCAGAGTCTACTGATTCAAAAGGATATATAAAAGAATATTATGCTGTCTCCTAGAAAAAAACATTTTTAAAATGTTGAATATTCTCGCTCTTAAGAATTAACAAAGTTGGTTCTGAAAGTGATATGAGCAGCTGATATGCATAATTTCAGATTTTCCTTAGAGCAAAAAAGCCACACTAAATGCCATTGCAATGTTTCCAAGACCGAGACTTATTGTATAATATTACATATAAAGTCTAAAAGTCATTGATAATCTGTGAGCTATCAGAGATGACTTAATGGATGTGGTTTCTCATTACTAGGCAAAGGTATCTACATAACTGTTTCAGCAGCTGCTCCTTCTTTATTATTCTCTGCTCTCTAAGGCAGATTTTTCCTGCATAGCACATCTGCCAAGTTGGCTCTACCATTAGGCAGTGTGGCAAATTTCTTAAACAACAAATGCTGGCTGAAAGCAATGGAAGCTGCTTAGGACATGTGTCCTCCCTCTGCTGGAGGACAGAACTGTGCAAGTCACACAACCTGTTCCATCTCCCCCAAATTAGTCTGCTGTTCAGTTTGTGGTGGAGAGTACTGTCTCATTCGATTGTCAGTGTTCAAATAAGAGTCCGGTCAATATCTCTACATTGAAAGGAGGTGGTATCTTGTCCTTCGCTTCAAGGATGAAAACATGTCTGATCAGCCCCACATAGTTTCATGAGAAGTCAACATGACTGAGAGGAGCTCATCCTTTCTCAAACATATTACCTAAATTGGGAATTAATGAATTACAAGTAAAACAGCTTCTTATAACTATTTACTTCTAGGTAACAAGTAATATTCAACATCAAAAAAACTAAGATCATGGCCACTGGTCCCATCACCTCCTGGCAAAGAGAAGGGGAAAATATGGAGGCAGTGATAGATTTTACTTTCCTGGGCTCCAGGATCACTGCAGATGGTGACAGCAGCCACGAAATTAAAAGACCCCTGCTTCTTGGGAGGAAAGTGATGACAAACCTAGACAGCATCTGAAAAAGCAGAGACATCACCTTGCCGACAAAGGTCCGCGGAGTCAAAGCTTTGGTTTTTCCTGTAGCGATGTATGGAAGTGAGAGCTGGACCATCAAGAAGGCTGACTGCCAAAGAATTGATGCTTTTGAATTGTAGTGCTGGAGGAGACTCTTGAGAGTCCCCTGGACTGCAAGGAGAACAAACCTATCCATTTTGAAGGAAATCAACCCTGAGTGTTCACCAGAAGGACAGATCCTGAAGCTGCGGCTCCAATACTTTGGGCATCTCATGAGAAGAGAAGACTCCCTGGAAAAGCCCCCGATGTTGGGAAAGTGTGGCGGCAAGAGGAGAAGGGGACGACCGAGGATGAGATGGTTGGACAGTGTCATCGAAGCGACCAACATGAATTTGACCAAACTCCGGGAGGCAGTGGAAGACAAGGAGGGCCTGGCGTGCTCTGGTCCATGAAGAGTTGGACACGACTTAACAACTAAACAACAAAAAAACAAGTAATATAATTAGTAGTAATTGTAATTTGTGTACCATTCTCTTTTTTTAGGACTCCAACTCCCATAATTTCCCAAGAATTCTCCAAGTAGAATTTTCGAGGTCCAGTCCATAGACATACGCCTCCATTTCTTTCACCTGGAACAAGGCTTATTTTCCAGGCTGCTTGGTTGCCTTGGGCTTTCTCAAGTCTCCTGTTGTTAATATACAAAAAGGGAACTGCCCTCGTGCTTCTTGGGAGGCCTTGGTTGGCGTAGGAACCAGAGTATCTGTGCCTATTAAGCTCAATTATAGGGATCCTCCAAAGAATCTTACAACAATATTATTCTGGGCTTTAGTAAGATACGTGTTTTGCAAAGAACTTCCAGCACAAACATACCCATATTAAATTTAGAGTGGCTTCATTTAAAAAAAGGGGGGGGGGCAGTCTTTTAAAAAGTGTAACCAAATCTTTAAAAAGATTTCTGATTTAAAAAATGTTACCAATGCTGATGATCTTTTAGTATTTCTCCTCTTCTGTTTAAAAGTGTAAATATATCCTCACCTTCACTAAAAGAAGATGCTTACAGCAATCTAAGCAGCTTATCCTAAATGCTGCGGAAAAACAAAACGTTTTTCTTGTTTCCATTCAAGACCACACTGCTAGCTTTCATTTTAGGCCAGGGGAGGGACAAGGAGGTGGGCCTTTGTGTAAATAGACCTCAGAGCCACCTTCTTCTTTACTTTCTGAGAGGATTATGTGTATCACATGTCCTAAAGCATTAGAGGAAAATATCAAAGAGCCCCAAAGTAAGACACAATCCAAGATTTAGCCGTGGTGATTTAAAATAGGACCTGGGGGACATCTGCACTTAGGGCAAGAACAGACATAAACATTGTATAATCCTTCTCCATTCAAAAGGCTCTGCTTAAGTCATTTTGCAAAGAACCATGTAATTGCAACCACTTACCACAAAAGGACAACAAAGAGCTTTGTTCTTGTATAATGAGAAACCTGGACCCGGGAATTGAGTTTGCAAACTTTAGGGCCTGTGTTTTGGGACTAGGACTGAGCCACAATGCACGATGTATGTTTAGCAGAGAATGCAAATAATTTGTTCCAAAGAACAACTTTGTTGTAATTAATGGCTGAAATCCTGTTGCACAGTTACGTAAATAGCTTAACTTTTAGTGGCAATTTGCTGTGAGTTATCTCCATAGTCATTACCTGTTCCGCAACTCAATATGCAACAGGGCCTGGCGTGTCTGGTCCATGGGGTCACGAAGAGTTGAACTTAATGACTAAACAACAACAACAACAACAACAACAACAACAATGCAACAGATAACGTTTATGGAAATTCCTTAACTCACAGCAATTCATGTCTAAAAGATACATCATTTGCGTAAGTGTGAGACAGGATTTCAGCCAATGTTACCCAATAAATAGGACATGTCTCCATTACAATGGTATTTTAATGAAAGACAGCTTCATTCTTTTTGCAGTGTAACTATAATATTTTAATGTTACTTTTCCAGCTATTAAATGGTGGTGGATGAGGAGTTCCATATTACCCAAGTATTGGTTAGTGCTATATCTTATGGTCTCTTTTGCCTGATGAGGCAACAATGACATAGGAAAGTGTGTTGTCTACTATAGGCCAGTTGCTTCTACAATCATTTTATTATTATTTTTAAGGAATTAAAATTATCTGTATTTGTTACTTTTAAGAAAGGGGAAAATAAACTGTTACATTTTGAAAAATGTAAATATAATGGCAACTAACAAAAAGATTGGGAGATATTGGGATTATAACAGTTACAAATTACTTTTAAGGAGTAACTTTCCAAGCTCTACCAGTTTCCTTTGGAGCCTTTTGGAAAAGCAGGAAGAGCTAGTAATATGCAACATTAAGAACATAAGAAGAGCCCTGCTGGCTCAGGCCAAGGGCCCATCTAGTCCAGCTTCCTATATCTCACAGTGGCCCCACCAGATGCCTCTGGGAGCACACGAGACAACTAGAGACCTGTCTCCTGATGTCCCTCCCCTGCATCTGGCATTTGGAGGTACCTTTCTTTGATGCCTGGAGATTGTACATCCCCATTGTGGCTTGTAACCTGCAATGGACTTCTCCTCCAGGAATCTGTCCAATCCCCTTTTAAAGGCATCTAGGCCAGATGCCATCACCACATCCTGTGGCAAGGAGTTCCACAGACTAGCAGCACGCTGGATAAAGAAATATTTTCTTTTGTCTGTTCTCACTCTTGAAACACTCAATTTGAGTGGATGTCCCCTGGTTCTCGTATTGCGTGAGAGGGAAAAGAGCTTCTCTCTATCCACTTTATCCATCCCCTGCACAATTGTATACACCTCAGTCATGTTCCCCTTCAGGCGCCTTTTCTCTAGACTTAAAAGCCCCAAATGTTGTTGCCTTTCCTCATAAGGGAGGTGCCCCAGCCCAGTCATTATTTTAGTCACTCTCTTCTGCAGCTTTTCCAGTTCCACGACGTTTTTTTTTTTTTTTTTCAGGTGCGGCAATCAGAACTGTACGCTGTTGGCTGTTTTATTTTCAGTCCCCCTTTTAATGATACATTGGTCATTGGGGACATAACCTTCATTAAGGGTTGATTAAACTTGACCTAGATATTAGGATCCTGGGTTTTACTTGCTCAAGAGATAAGTATTTTCATCTGCACTTCAGGCTTTACCTCAAGGTACTGCCATCAGGAGCCTTAAGGTAGGTCTAGATGTTGATGCAACTGCCCATAACCCATTGACTATGCCTAACACCCAATAAAGAAAACTAAAATAGCAGACTCACTGAGAGATATGCATGTGAAAGAGTTTGGGTAGGGAAAAACTTTTTTGGATTATAATACCCAGAATCCCCTGGCCGGCTAGTTGGTGCATCCTGAGAATTGTAGTCAGAAGAAAGAACATCTCCAAGATTTGGCTTGACCAAATACATACCACATCTAATATGCAGGGGCAGTTCTAGGTTTGATGCCAGGCATCTTCTAAGGCAGTGGTCCTCAATGTTGGGCCTCCAGATGTTATTGAACTACAACTCCCAGAAGCCTTCACCACCACCTCTCCTGGCCAGGATTTCTGGGAGTTGAAATCCAAGAACATTTATTTATTTATTTATTTATTTATTTATTTATTTATTTATTTATTTATTTATTTATTTATTTATTTATTTATTTAGTTATTTAGTTATTTAGTTATTTAGTTATTTAGTTAGTTAGTTAGTTAGTTAGTTAGTTAGTTAGTTAGTTAGTTAGTTAGTTGATTTATACCCCACCTATCTGGCCCACCGGACCACTCTAGGCGGCTTCCAATATAAAATCAGATAATAAAAACATAGGCAAATACATAATAATCAAACAACAACAGCAGTAAAATAAAGAAGGAAAAGTAAGAGAGAAATCGAGAATTGGCTGGAGGAAAGGCCTGAATAAACAGCCATGTTTTTAGTTGGGTTTTTAAGAGGGCCAAGGTTGGGGACCACTGTTCTAAGGTATCCCAACCATTACATAGGTCTCTCTACATAAGCCTCCCTTGTTATCAGGTTTAGGTGACAGCAACTGACTATTTAAAAATAGGAGAAATATTAAATGTCTGCTTGCATGTCCAGCTGCCAGGCTTGGCAGGGGGGATTTTGGGTAGGTGCCAGAGGGCTCTTATGAAAAACCTAATTCTCCCTAGCTAGATCCCTGCGATAATGGACAAATGATCTATAGTCGTGGAAAACCAAAGCTTTGGAATTTTCTTTTGAGAAGAGTGAACATAATGATAGGTTGAAAGTATCCATAACTGAGCATAACTGGATTATGCTCGGGAATTTAAGAACTTTATTATATTCGTGCCTTCAAAAAATAACATTCCATTCCAAGCTCTGCAGAGAACAAAGGGAAAGTGAAAAGATCTTAAAGATATGTTAATCTCCATTGTGATCCCCCCCTTCTTCATTTTAAATTTGGCAGCCTGAAAAGACTGGATGTCATCTTGAATTTTTAAGATATTTGGTGGTGGGCAGGAAATTACAATTACAAATAGTTCTTTAGAAACACACATTCTTGAGCTGCATGCGGGATTGGCTGCCGTTCACCACCATGGCCTGTTTGGAGACACATACAATGTTTTCTTGCTGTTTTGTAAGATTTCAGACAAGACCATTAGGTGGGTTAATGGCATGAATTCAATTAACATAGCAGAAGGAAAACTGGAGAATCTTGGGTCTATGAGTTGGGGAGAAGGAGAAGCAGAAAATTTAACTCTTCCTCTGCCACAGTTTACTGCTAGTAATGAGAGCTTTATATGCAAATAGCAGTTTCAGAAAGGTGGTTGTTCTCTGAACCACGATCAAGAGAGAACACCCTCTCTCACTCCCCTGACAGCAGTTCCAAGGCTGCTCAGGGCAGTGGGGAAGCTTTCATATTATATTTTGGTTGCATTCACATAGAACCCATTTATGATATGACATTTTTGTCTCATCAGCAACTCAGAAGGCATCCTGCTATATATGGTTTTCTCCCTTTTACTGCAGTTAATCTCCACTGAAAAAGAGAAAGAACTAGAGATTTATGTTTTTCTTGCAATAATCTATTTACAGATATCTAAATGGTGAAGGGGACGTGGTGGCGCTGAGGGTTAAACTGCAGAAGCCTCTGTGCTGCAAGGTTGGAAGACCAGCAGTTGTAAGATCGAATCCACACAACGGAGTGAGCTCCCATCGCTTCTCCCAGCTCCTGCCAACCTAGCAGTTTGAAAGCATGTAAAAATGTGAGTAGATAAATAGGTACCACCTTGGTGGGAAGGTAATGGCATTCCATGTCTAGTCGCGATGGCCATATGACTATGGAAACTGTCTTTGGACAAACGCTGGCTCTGCGGCTTGGAAACGGGGATGAGTACTGCCCCCTAGAGTTGGACATAACTGGACTAAATGTCAAGGGGAACCTTTACCTAAATGGTGAAGGCATTATGGGGTACCCCAAGCAAGAACACAAATGGGTTTGTGAAAGCCTTGAAAATATCATTGGTGTCCCTCTGTTTACTGTATTCTCCCTTCACACAGGCCTATAGAAGCTGTGACATACTATACTGAATTATGCACATGTGAGGTTTCTAAAAGGGGCCCTTTCCTTGGTTTTATAGTCTCAGGCAGTCAGCAAATGCAATGAGTTTATTGGACCCCTGACGAGCCACCTACATGATGGTCCACCTTCTGAGCTTCCGACGGTGCAAGCCTGTAGTAACATAAATGGATTGTACTTAGTTGTTGGAAAACCATCCTCCCATGTGCAGAGCACTATCTGGTATGTCATGAATTCCACAGAGTTCTTCTAATCAATAACATTCTTTATTATTCCTGGATGGTTTCCAAAAAGAAAGGATTATATCAGGAATTCCCCACATTACAACAGATTGTACTGAACTGGGTCTGTAAAATCCTTCTTCTGAAGAGACGCTCTCTCCCCAAAATGATAGAAATCGAATGGCTCAAGAATATGTCTTAACGTCAGTTATACAAATTAAACTCAGTTATGCCAGCAATTCAGTGGAGAGATCAAACTGTAACGTAGGGTATATACTAGAGAAAAGCTCTGTGTCTTTGTTTCTTATCTTAACCCAGAGCTCATGTTTCTGTGATACTCCATGGTTTCACTTTGGAATGGGGAAATATGCTCTAATTTGTACAAAAAGAAGATCACAGTTCTTTCCCCCAGTATCATATCTTTCTTCTCTACTCTTCTCAACCTTTTGCTTTCACCCTCAGTTTTTCAGTGCCCCCATCATTTCATTGCCCACACCTTCCTTGTCGCTATCTGCTTTCAGCCATTCCCTTTGTTTAGCAGAAAGCGGAAATCAATTAATTGGTGTGATTAATTCGTTAATGCTAAATAGATACTGCTTCCCTTTGTCTTCCTCTAGCAACTCCTCTAGTAACAACTCCAGCCTTTCCTCCATGTTTTTTGTGTCTTCAACAATTTGCTATTATAGCATACATGGTGTCATTATTTCTAAGGGCCAAACTAGACCAGAGGGCAGAGATCTACACGTGGATCTGTCGTATTGCTTCTGGCCAATAGAAACTGTGAACAAAGTGTTTGCTGTTAAGAGAGGGTTTAACTCGTTGAAAACATTTCCCCAATGAAACACCGTATCACGTCTGGAATGGGGCAAATAGAACATCTTTATTTTTGGAGGAGAAAATCTAAAAAAAGAAAACAGTGGGGGCACCTTTCTCATGATCTTGCCCTAAATGTTGCCCCTCTTCCTATTGCTACTGCCCAAAATTCAAAGAGGCAGGAGATCAGAGGCATAATGGGGGACATGAAAGGAGCCTCCCCAAAGACTGTGATGATGGTGAACATACTTGGGTGTCCTTGGGCAATGACAGCAGCCTGTTGGCTGATGCTTCCACTCCTGAGGCACCACTGAATTGCTTCTGACTCAAGCAAAGAAGAGCTTGCTAGTTTGCCCTGAAATGTGTCCTATTAAGCCAATACTGTACGGCCTTATTTAGGCACAAATTCCACTGAGCTAAGGGGTAGTGGTGGACTAACATATTCATACTCGCATACCTCCTTCTTTTAAACATAGACACTCCACAATGATTTGGGATACTGCCTAGCCCAGTACTGCCTACTCTGATATTCTCTAGCAGGATCATAAGATTTGGAAAAGTTCCTTACTGCAAGAAAGAACTAATGAAAAGAAAAGGCTTCATGTTTAAAAACCTTGAAGCAAGTGCCATGCTATAGTTTGGAATCAAAGACATAACTGGGATTTGAAAAGAATGAAGTCTACAACCCTATACATAACTAACAGATTAGGACTTTAAAAACTACCTTATTATCTGTATTTTCTGGTAGATTTTCTGGTAGCAGCTCTCTAGCTCAGGGTTCAATCACATGTGAGAAAGAACCCCAGTTATTCTGATTCTTTTCATCCGTCTTTTGTACCAATACATTTTTAGCGGTCACATGGTATATACAGTAAATTGGCAGGAGTGCTTACAGTGTTTTGAACTGCATCACTTTATTTCTTTCTATTTAAAAAATTACAGCAGGCTATACTGCTCTTAAATGTTTTAACACTTCATTTTCTCTACTGTTTTATGGGGTAAGCAGTCCCACCCTTGTCTCCCCTTTTTTAATTACAAAAATCAATAAACAGTATGAGACTTCTCTCCTACTCCCCTTTTCCCTTCCCTCCTTTACTCACTCATCCCCCTTTTCCTTATTTCCCTGCATCCCTCTCCCTCTCAGTTCTTGGCTTTCATCTTCTTTTCACTTTTGAATGGTGTTGGAAGAGGGTTTTAAATGACTTGCAAAGTATTGTGAAGAGCAGGGTTCAATAAAAGAGAAAGGAGATGTTTATGCAACACCACTTTCTTTACCATTCAAAGCAGGAAATGGCCCATTTTTCTGCTCAAGCCATCTTTCACCTGCAAGGGAGGGAGAATGTATTAATATTGTTTTTGTGGTGGCTACTAGTGATTTATCAATATCATTTAAAATAAAAATAATACTTTTAAAAGAGTACAAGCACAGTGGCCATTAAGTGGCCACAACACCCCAAAAACCAATCCCTTCACAAAGGAAATAAATTGACAGCAATACAGTGGTGCCCCGCATAGCGACGTCAATCCGTTCCAGGATTAACGTCGCTATCCAGATTCGTCGCTATGTGGGGGGGGGGGGAACCCCATAGGAACGCATTAAACTCAGTTTAATGCGTTCCTATTTGGGAAAAACTCACCGCTATGCGGGGAATCCTCCATCTGGCCGCCATTTTCACCGCCCGGTAAGAGAGAGCAGGGCGCAAAAACGCTGTGGGTGGCCATTTTGTTGACCTGGCGGCCATTTTGGAAGCGTTGATCAGGTGTTCCCAAAACATCGTGATGCGAAGATCGGTAAGCGAAACGCTTACCAATCATCGCAATGCAATGTTTTGCCTATTAAAACATTGCAATGCGATCGCATTAGCGATTGCAAAAAACATGTTGCTATGCGTTAAATGGTGCGCTCGTTAAGCGAGGCACCACTGTATTAATTCATACACACACTGAAACAATAAGGAATGAAGTGATGCATGATTGATATATATTAAGACAATCTTCCTGGAGAGGAGGAAATAAACCAATTGCCAGAGCAAATGAATCAATGTTAGCTATGCGCCATGTGAACAGAAAATTTTCAAACAATCCAAATAATGGCAAACCCAGTATAATTGGGGTTCTTTTAGCAAGTGTGATTGAGCCCTCACTCTGAAATGATTTTTCCTTGAAAATGAAATCTGAGACATTGTGAGGGGGTAACCACCAGCACCCTTTGCAGGTCATCTGCCCTTGTCCTGCTGCCCTGGGAAAGCCTGGGAAAGTCTTTGGCTCCTGAACCCCTGGCCAGTGAGGTGGAGGGGAAACAGCTGTTCACAGAGAAACTGACAGATGAGGGACATCCATAGAGAGAGGAGGTGCAGGTGGTGGTGACATAAAGGAGGAGGAACAGGAATGCTCAGGGCCTTTGTCGGGAAGATATGGAGAAGACATGGAGACCTCAGAGGAGGAGGAAATGGGGGGGGGAGTCATTGAGGCATGGTGCCCCCACTTCTGCTTCCTTGGGAGAGATGGAAAGCTCATGGGGGGAGGAACCCCAAGCTAACAACTCTGATCATTGCCAGGTAGGCAAAGGAAGGGGCCATGGATGAGGGAGCCCTGTGCCAAGACTGCCAGAGTTTTCAATGCCACCTTCACATCTCTTGCATCCTCACCATCCAACAGGGGTAGTGGCACCTACTTTGACACATTTGTGTACCAGTGTCAAAAGCATCAGTGCAAGAGACATAGGAGGAACAAAGGAATAGACTATGGAGCCCACCAGCCCCCTCTACCAGCTCTTGTTTAAAGTACTAAGGGTGGAACTTATCCTCTCTTCCTGCTTTACAATACCAGGACTATCAGAAACCCCTGTGTCATTAAAAGGGGGCCATTCAAAAGGACATTCTTGGGGGGGGGGTTAGTGCTGGGAAGTCAACCCCCCCGGAAGCTCACAAAGGGAGTGGACTCTTCTTTCTCATCTGGTGTACCTGTCTGAGGAAATAAAGGCTGTTTCTGGTTATTCTTACAATGTGGAGCCTATAGAGTTATTGCTGGGTGACCTTATGGCTACTGGCCCCACTGGAGTGGGGCCAGGAGCATTCATAGACCTTTTGCAATGAGTTACAGCTCCACCTTCAAGGAATGATTTCTTCAAAGTGAGGATGCCGATGAATGTGCTGTAAGCTATAACTGGAAAAGAGAACATGGGAATAAAGAACATTAAAAAAGGGTATGCCAGCAGAGACCAAAACTCTACCTGGTCCAGCAATCTCTTCACATAATGGCCAATTAGTTGCCCGTGGAAACCTCACAAGCAAGACACAAGCATGACAGCACCCTCCAGATATGTTTCCTAGCAACTAGCCTTCTGATCTCAGAGATTTATGAATGTGGGATATTGCGCTTCTTTATCTAATATTCAAAATGCCAGGAAATGGCCCAAGATTGCTGCACAATATTGTGCCCACATTGCCAGCAAGAAAAAGGATGCCAAGCTTCACCTAGCAAACAGCAGCCTGAAAGTTGATAATGCCAATGGCAGCAGCCAAGATGGTCTGCAGGATACGCTCTGGTGCTCACTATCATTCACGAAGTAAAACCAAGCAAAAGAAAATCCCAGAAGCTGACTCCTTCTTTCATCAATTATCTGCTTCTCACCCAGATACACAGCAATTGTCATGGCTGTTTTTTAATGGTGGTAGCAGCCTTACTTGTCAAGGTTGCAATCTGATACACTTTGCTCCATATAAGTTCTATCGCACACATTGGGTCACACTTGTTACTGCATAGATATCTGTAGTTAAGATCTGAGGGCAATTATACTTGTAGGGTGACTTGGCTCTAGAATGGTTGGTTTCTGTGATCTTTTTCTACAGGTGGGATGTTAGCTTAGTGATATCAGGAGATTGTCGTCTGAGTTTTTAAAAAAATTAAATTGTTTATTTAATTGGGACCCTCTAGTTCAGAACAAGGCAAAGGGTGTTTTGAGGGCAGTATTTGGGTTTCAGAACAATTTTTTATAGTCTTGAGCAAATTTAACAAATGTTAACAGAGATAGTGTCCTTTTCAAAAAAAAATTTCAGAAGACCTGTAGAGAAAACAAAATTGTTTTCAAAATGAGAGAAAAGAAATAATTGGTGTAATTATATATTACCTTGCTTTGTTCATGGAACTTTCCTGTAGCTCTAGATTATTTTCTGTTTATATCTCTCTCATATTTTCCAGCTCTTTTGTCCACAATTTTTTCTTACCTCAGATATCTATTAGAATGAAAGACTGAAGGGCTCTAAGGTAGTAGTTAGGAATGTGTAGGGAACACTTTCAGGATTCATTAATTTCTGGTTTTGGGGGGGTGGGAGTGGAGAGCTCCTCATTCAATTTGGGACCTTTTGGGACCTGCTCTACTGGGTTATTTTGTTATCGGTATTCTGGAGCTAAAAGAGACCTGTGAGGGAGAGGGAGAAGACTGGGGATTTAGAACAGGGATGTCAAAACACAAGAAAGAGGGAAAAGATGTTACATCCATGTCAAACAGAGGTAAGCCTATAGAGGAAACCTGATATTTTTGGATCTCTCTCTTTCAGGATCTTTGATTGCACAGATCATGAGAAACAATGCCTCACCACTTGATTGTCCTGGCGATGCTTTTGTAAACATTTATGTATTTTAAAAAATTGTTTAAAATGTTTTTATCCCTCCTTTCTCCTTAAAAAGGACCCAAGGTAGTTAAAATAGCCTTGCACATGTAATGTCACAGGGTATTCTGTAGATCATTGATTGATTGATTGATTGATTGATTGATTTGATTTGATTTGATTTGTACCCCGCCCATCTGGTCTATAAGACCACTCTTAAATGCAACCAAATAAACATATCTACGAGGATCATTCCTTTCTGTGATGTTTGTTAGCAGCCAAATTGAGAACTAGGATGCCTCATGTTCCCTTGAATTGGTTGTTGTGGGTTTTTCGGGCTTCTTGGCCGTGTTCTGAAAGTGGTTCTTCCTAACGTTTCGCCAGTCTCTGTGGCCGGCATCTTCAGAGGACAGCAAACTGTCCTCTGAAGAGGCCGGCCACAGAGACTAGCGAAACGTTAGGAAGAACCACTTTCAGAACACGGCCAAGAAGCCCGATAAACTCACAACAACCATTAGATCCCGGCCGTGAAAGCCTTCGCGAATACATTCCCTTGAATTATTTGAAGAAGGGATTCTGGGTTACATCTCTTAGGTAACACAGAGTGCTGTCCTCTGAAGATGCCGGCCACAGAGACTGGCAAAACATCAGGAAGAACAACCTTGAGAACACGGCCAAAGAGCCCGAAAAACCCAGAACAACCACTATTGCACGTTGTTCTGGAGCCCCTCTCCTCCACACACACAGACACAGAAGGAGAGATCCTAGGGTTCACCTCACAGACCTCATTTTGCATCTCTTCTCTTTCATTACCCTGAAATAAGAACAAGAGCTACCCTTAGAGAAACAGTTGCACCTCCAGCAATTGCTTGGAATGCTTGTGAGGTCAAGCTGGCCTTGTGCGCATCCTGCTCAGTGACCCACAAAGAGCTCCCTGGAATGTCTCCAAGTTTCCAAGGGGGAAAGACATGTTGTGGGTGATAGTATCAGATTGAATCCATTCCAAATGAAATAGCAATGAAAACCAATTCTACTATGGAAGGAGTGATGGCCGGGGTGTGTGTGCGTGTGTCAGGGGAAGGATTTCAATAGTTAGTGATGTCAGTCTGATAATGTTTAGATTACTTTCTACCCACCATCCAGGGTGAAATAGAAGGCACACATGCCATAAGGTCCAGACATAAGAAAAACATACAATGGATTTACATGGCAGGCCTAGAAGAAAGTTACTTTTTTTTACTATGAGTCCAAGATTCCCCCGGCCAGATACCAGGTCAACATCTAGCCTGATAGTGTTTTAGTGGCATCTGGATTTCCAGATGATGGAGGTGGAAGAGCATGACAGTCATGCCCAAAGAGGCAGTTGATAGGTTGCAGTGGTTTTTGAAAACCTGAAAACCACACTGGAGAAAAAAAACCTAAAACATCACAACCAGCTAGCTAGAAGGGTAATGAAACATAAATTATTCATCAAGACAGATTCCCCTGTAACACCTACTGCAATTACAGGGAGCCTATAGCACCCCTGCTACAACATTTACATTTCAGTAGGTACGGATTGCCAGTGTGGTGTAGTGCACTGGTTCTTAACCTTGGGTTACTCAGGAGTTTTGGACTGCAACTCCCAGAAGCCTTCACCACCAGCTGTCCTGACTGGGGTTTCTGGGAGTTGCAGTTCAAAAGCATCCAAGTAACAAAGGTTAAGAACCACTGGTGTAGTGGATAGAGTGACAGACTCTGGAGAACAGAGTTCGAATCTTCACTTGGCCGCCGCATTCTGCACCACCTGAAGTCTCTGCATCAGCCTCAAAGGCAGCCCCACGTAGAGTGTGTTACAGTGGGCTAATCTTGAGCTTATGAGCGCATGCACCAAGGTAGTGAGTGCCCCCGTGTCGAGATAGGGTTGCAGCCGGGCAATCCGCCAGAGATGAAAAAAGGCGGTGCGGACTACCGACGCCACTGCTGTAATGTAGTATATTCTGGGCTGATTTGAATGGGCAGTTATAAAAGCTGTTATCTTTACAATAGACCTGCTTCATGTTTGGATTCTCTTTCTGGACAGAGTGGCTATGGGGACTTCCAGAAAGAACACTTGGATGTCCACATTTACTTCCAAGCCACTGGTCAAAGGCAGCCTAAATGAAGGAGGACAAGGAATTTAGTGAATATTCTTTCTGTTCTAAAGCTACTTTCATCTTTCCCTAAGAAATCCTAAGAGGCTGTGGTTACTTCCATCTAATCCCCCCCACTATTTGCATACTGTTAATTATTTCTTCCCTGTTGGGTCCCTCAGGATAGCTGAGCCTGGTGCTGTCTCTTTCACCTTCTGGAAGATAAAACAAGGTAAGTGTGAACCTTCCATCCCTTCCAGAGTTTAACTTCCAACAGTTTGAAATTTCTCATAACTACTAAACCTTTCCTCTTTGTAATGTGATCATAGGGGATACGGCCCAAGTGTTCAGTCTGGCTTGGGTGGTGTTGGTCCATAACAGGCTTGCACAGTTACACCACTGCTATTTTCCTCTCCTTCACTTTTTCCTATGCTTCCACCAGTCTCCCATGTTCCAAATCATGGATTTCTTTGCAGGTGTACATTCCCTTTATATATATAATGCTTCTCCTCCCTGCTTCCTATCTAATCTATTCCTTCTGTGTAAGTTATATCCCAAAGACATCTCCCTCATCCTACTAAGTGTCTGTAATGTAAGCTCTGTAGGCATTCTATTGCTATTCCACTGTGCCTATTAAATTATATACAACTGGCAATCCCACATAGAAATATCTGTAACAATGTACTGTAATTAGAAACACATTGACTTTTGAAGAGGCCAAATTAATGTTACATTTGTTTAAATAAAATTAATTAAGTAATTAAATTAAATAAATTACATTTTATTCAATGTTTTATGTAAAGATTAAAAGAATAAGGAATGGGAGAATGTACCTTTAAAGTGGCATATCTGTCGTTATCACCTGGACAGAAGTAGCCACACAGCCTACAGTGCCCCCTGCTCAGATGAGATGTATTGCAATTCTATTGAAAGTATAAGAATTTCTAATGTTGCACTTGTATGTCTCAATTAGCAGAGGCTGTTGTATGCAAATCAGTGTGCCCTCTTGACATCAGTTTTAAAGTGACGCGTGTCCTCTTTTTTTGGTGATGTCTAAATAAATTGTAGTTCTCGGAGAGGAAAAATCTTTTCTTGTATGTTAGATTTCTGGTTACATACTCTCTCTCTCTCTCTCTCTCTCTCTCTCTCTGTGTGTGTGTGTGTGTGTGTGTGCATGAGAGAGAATGTGCATCATGCTTGTTTGCATGTGTGTAAAGCCGTAGGGTCCTAGCTGCCCATTCCAAATCATGCCAAACCCAAATATTAATACAGGGACAGCTCACACTGTACAGCTGCTGTGAAAATCAGTTTTCTCCCCAGCTCTTGTTAGATTGCAGCTAAACAGAGAAGGAACAGGAAAACATGGAATATGGCTTAGCAGATGATAAATTTCCAAATGTTCTGTTGCATTGACCCAAAGCCCTGGCTGCACTTCAGCACTGCAGGAAAAAGAATGTGTCTTTCAAAAAGCAGGGAGGGAACCAAAAACCTCTAATTTCCCTAATTATTGCACAGTTTCCAGTAACTGTGGAAACTGTACATTTCAGCCACATAAAAGTCAATGGTTTGCTTCCTCAGAGTACAAAGAGGCATCCTGTACACATGCTGGTTTGGGAAAAAGTCTCATTTGAATAAACAGAACATGTCCAAGGACCCATAATTCATTCAACCATTGTTTTTTTTCATGAGTCAGCAACTAAGAGGTGGACTAAAATTAAATAGTATACAGTACTTTGAAGAAAGGAAAAATACCTACATCATTTTCAGTGAGTTAGGCAATTGAGAAACAGACTTAATGTACAAGATTGAGCTCTCTTGGGGAAAGAATTACGAAAAATCAACAGATTATGATCTTTGTTATCAGGAGGTGAACTTAACGATGCCTGGGCCTCCTTGCTAGCTCTACTATTCTATATTTAAAATGCACCTTTATTTTTTGCATAAAAGACGAATGTAGGCAAACTCTATGTATGCTGAGATTATCCTTAAATACTCTGAACATGAGAGACACTGCAGACTAAAACAACTGGAAAAAATAGCAATAGCTGCACATGTCCTGAAACAAGCTGGACATGAAATTCTATTTCAAAACTCAGAAGTACTGGACAATACCAGCAATGATTATGTTAGACTGCACAGGGAAGCCATTGAAATCCACAAACACCAGCAGAGCTTCAACAAAAAAAGAAGAAAGTCTAAAACTCAACAAAGCCTGGCTCCCAGCACTAAAAAACACTGCCTGCAAAAGTTCAACGAACTCTACCCACCCACAAGGACCAAGGATCACTGCACACAAAAGACCAGCTAACAACAACCACCAATTACAGTGACAGATAATCTCTCCCCCTTATCACAACAATACACCCACAACAAAAAACACGCTGATCACCTTAATCACCCAATCTCCTAAAAAGGACAAAAAGCTGATCCCACAGCTATAAATACTCAGCTATCCAACATACTGCAACAGAACAGGGACAGAGTTCCTACTCCTGTCCTCTGAAGACGCCGGCCAGACATCTTGAGGAAGAAAAACCTCAAGAACTTGGCCAGAGAGCCCGGAAAACCTACAACAACCGTTGGATCCCAGCTGTGAAAGCCTTCGAGAATACACTCTGAACATGTCTTGCCATGAAAGTGTTTCCGTGTTCCATCTCTTAAACTGAAGCCTACCTTTGGCTTATTGTTGTCTTTCATTCTCAAAAATGTGTTGTTTCCATTAGTGGAAAATAGATGAATGGTGTCAGAGAGTGGAGAACCCCCCAAAACCACCTTCTTTGAACTGGAGTGCACTTATGGCTATGAATTACATTTCCATTCCCTTCTGGCTAAACACCTTATGATATACAACATGCTCCCTATGGGGATATTGTTGCTTTAAAGTCCAGAATCCCTCTGGAAGTGATCCAAGGTTTTGTTGGATGGAATACAGTGTTTTATGCTAGGTGAAATATGTTTCCACCCTCTTCACTTGGCAAAGAAAACCATTTTAGAAACACATTTCTGCATGTAAGTGTTAACAGAAAAAGTAGTGTTTGTGAGTGTGCATGTTTTACTATATGGCAGTCCCAGGCTAGAGGCAGGCAAATTACAAAGATATGGGTTGCTGTAAAAAGCCCCCGTTAATCAAGAGCTGCAAAGGGTGTGCATTAATTACCATAACTTCTGTTTCTGGTTTGGCAGTTTGCCATATAACCCTTCACAGAAGGATATGAGTTCGCGAGGGAAGAGAACTGTGCTAAAAAAAAAATCCTACGCAAATCCATCCACCAGTTTCCTTCTTTGAAACAATTACTTGATTAGCCTCATTTGGCTCTTCATTGATTTCAGAAATTACACATTTCTTACATAAGACTGGGATAAGGAGTTTTGTTTACCTTGGGCTTATCTTCAGCATTTCCTTCTCTGCTATGCAACTTGAAGAGGAAAGAAAATATCTCAAAGCAATTTTGGGCTCTATTCATCCTGGAAACTAGAATGACTCTCTGTGAGGCCCCCTCTCTCCAATTTGCATGAGCTGTTATGTACCTTTCATAGATGACATTGGAAAAACTCTTGTTTTCAAAAAGTGATTCGTAATTAATGGAACACACCATAATTTTGCTGAGGTCACAAGTGCAAAGAACTCACCATGTACTTGACCTGAGTCCCAGTTTTACATATAGCCCTCCAAATATGGAATCAAATCCTCTGTTCTTGTCTTCTTCACAATAGATGGAACACCAAAGGAAACTTCCAGTGCCTAAATTTGGACCACTTTGGAATAAAACAGAAGTATTATACAGATGGAGTAAAGGTATCCTGAAGTTGTACCTGATGGGAAAACATGTAAACAGAATTACCAAACATTAAAATTTCCTGGGTTTTACCTTGCTCCTAGGCTCATGGATGGTTGGATTACTAATCTTAATTTAAAAACACAGGTCTCTAGCCCACATAGAAATAATACATGTAGTCACTTTCTTATCCATCTGTTTGTCAAGAAGCAAACTTCTACATGTGTTAATCAATGAGAAAAGACAGGGACAGTTTGGCCGATAAGATCACTGACAGTAATGTGCCATTCTTTTTCTTTCTTTCTTTCTTTCTTTCTTTCTTTCTTTCTTTCTTTCTTTCTTTCTTTCTTTCTTTCTTTCTTTCTTTCTTTCTTTCTTTCTTTCTTTCTTTCTTTCTTTCTTTCTTCCTTCCTTCCTTCCTTCCTTCCTTCCTTCCTTCCTTCCAACTCCAAGGCATAATTCTAGGGAATCCAGCTCACAGATCCACACCTACATTTTGCTCACCTGAACCAGGGCCTAGCTCCAAGGCTGTATGGCCTGGTCTTCACTTTACTTCCTGTTCTGAATGTCCAAAAATAAAAAATAAAAGCAAGAATAGAAAGAAAGAAAGAAAGAAAGAAAGAAAGAAAGAAAGAAAGAAAGAAAGAAAGAAAGAAAGAAAGAAAGAAAGAAAGAAAGAAAGAAAAGAAAAAGAGGTTTCAGCGACATGATAAGAACATAACAGCTTGTAATATTGAAATAAAGAAAAGGAAGCTACCTGAGAGTAGTAATCATACATATAGAGAACACTTCCTGAAGAAATACCGCACCTAGGAAACACTGAGCAGCATCCATCTTTGGACAATCACAAGAGGTAGACCATGAAGCCTTAGAGCTAGGCTCCGATCCAGGTGAGTGAAATATAGGTGTGAGTCCCCGGGCTGGGACCCCTGGAATTCTTCCAGGAAAATTCTTGCAGACTTCTGAGAACTGGACTTCCCCCATCCCCCCAAAAAAGGAATAGAAAAGAATGGCATATCTCTAGTCACTCATAATATAAAATGAGTGATCCCATTCCAGTTTCTGAGTAAGTGATATAATTTTGGAGAAAACTGTGCAGACAGCAGAGCTGCCTGTAAAAATTGTATAGAAAGCAATGAATGGGGGAGGTAATGTAACAAAATTAAGTGCCCATGTAGAGCAGGAGGTGAAAGCCACTAGTACCATATTAAAAGTAATTACTGTACTTCAGGTTCCGTGGATTCTGTTATTTTTTGCTGTAACATATGATATGCAGCTATTATGCCTCTTACTGGGCCATAAGAAAAACAGTTTCCATCATCCACAAGATCCTGGTTGCTGAACTGAATGCAACCAAGAGGGAAGGAGGAGTTGGGACAAAGAGAGGGGAGCAAACAACAAAAACTCATTGAAGTAGATCTTAACTTCAAAGGTTAGATTTCTGGAAAGAGGTGTCAAACAATGATAAAGAAAGTAAAATGTCCTCTAGGAAGGATTAATTCCACCTTTACTCCCGTGCTCTCAAGAGCCCTTTGCAGTAGTTGTTCAAAGCACAGTCGTACAAAGTTAAATGGATAGGAATATCATATATTGCTACTTGTATTTCTTAGGAAGCTCATTTCCTCCTGCATCGTAGCCCTCAGGAACAGGAACAGCAACACAACTGCGATGGGTTGGGGGTATAGAAAATATTTGTGTTGAGTTATCAAAACAAAATGTGGGACTGTGGGGTTGATTGAGGGGGCGGGAATAGATCTGCCACATTGGATCGGGACTTATTTTCATCTAGATATACTCTTCCATGTTTTTTCTGTAGAAAAGCCATGGTAGTCTGTGGGAGAACAAACAAAGAAAAGAGATCTGTCTGTAGCATTTTACAGGTGAGCATGTTTTCTCACTCACAGAGGCCACCGCAAATAACTCAGGTTCACAGCTGAGGCGTATCCTTGGGATCACCCCCTGAGCCTGGATGTCCTGGCTTCAGCAGTGGCCAGGAGAGCGTTCGCACAGTGAAAGCTGTGCACATTCCTTGAGGCGACTGATTTGGCTACAGTGACACATGCTTCAGTTACATGATTACTATAAAGCGCTCTACCCTGGGGCTGCCTTTGGAGACAGTTCAGAAAGCAGCAGCCAAACTGCTGACTGGGGCCAGATATAGGGAGGATATAATGCTCCTGCTCAACATTCCCGCTAATTTTCAGCCCCACTGGGCAGGGCTCTGCCCCTCACGTGTGTGACTCTGCCCCCTCGCAGAGGTGGCTCCGTCCCCCATGCAGTGTTCTGTCACAATCAGAACCAAAGGGACTGGAAACGATGGGTGTGGGGGGGGAGGAGGAGGCATGCTGCGCACAGGGGGGTGGAGTTGAGCGCGCTCACGGAGCCCCACACCTTAAAGGGAACCTTGCTCCGGCTACAACTGCACTGGCTATTAGTCCGTTTCCAGGCCCAGTTCAAACAAAGTCCTATATGGTTTAGGTCCAGGCTATTTGAAGAATCGTATCACTCTGTAAATTTTTCTTCCTTTCCTTAGAGTTCCTGACAGTGCACATGTTCAAAGAATCCTCTGAGTTAAACACTGCAGTTTTACATGTTCTTCCTCATTAATACATTTTCCAGGTAACCACACTGTTGGGTTGCCAGACCACACCTGTGAGCATATCCCCCATTGTCTGGCCACACCCTTTTGAGCACCCATTACCGTTTTGATCTGCTTGGATCCATAGTTGTCCCTAATTTAATCTGGTGGGTATTAGATAAAATAGGAAGTTACTATCTGAAAATGTTGGTGGATATGCCACAAGTGGGGCTGCACCAAGCATTTCTTGCCTGCTGTACTCTGCTTGCATAAATACATTATACAGGCCTCAGCCCACAGCATATTGGGTGAAATCCTGTGGTTTGGCGTAGTAAATCACAGCTAGATGAGGCCCATTGAGACAATTGAACTCACAAAGGAATCAACTCACCAAATCCACACTGAGTCAATGGGCTTCCTCTAGTTGCAACATACTACACTAAGCAACAGAATTTCAGCGAGTTAACCCACCAAGCAATTGCTCCACATTCACTTCTTTGTTTTTCCACCCCTCTGTACTGATGCAGGACAGGCATCTTGTGGACAGGCCAAACTTTTTATCTGAGCTGCTTCTAGGATGCAAGTTTGCCATTTCAGGACGCTCCTTAATCTTGTTTGCACTCTTTTTAGATACCATTTAACTGGATTATCTCCATGGTGATTCCATAAAACCATCTGGTGCTCCTTTTGTCATTTTCCACGGATTATTTTAGTGTCAGAAGAAGCATTTCTAAATGAGAGTTAACAAATGCTCTAAATAGAATTCAGTGTCAGATCTCTCTCCTGTGTTTCTCTTCTCTTCATTCCTCCTATCTGAGGGGGAAAACCAAGAGCATCAAAGCACAAGACTGAAAAAAGATAACAAGCACCAGTACGTTTTTGTATGGCAAACAGTTTGTTGTCAATGTTAATTCCTTTGCTTTCCAAGCAAAGCAATTAACTCTCACGCAAGCCTAGGAACGATTCCCTGGCCCTGTTCCTTTTCAAGGAGACCTGCATACAGAAATGTAGCAGCTCAGAGTTTTGTTGGCATGGAAACGTGATTTCCTCCCCTTCTTAAATCCCCATGCCAGGCTGATATGAAAGGCATAGGAAGGTATTCTCCATATCTGGTTAAGACTAGGGCCATCAAAACAAGCCCCTGTGTTTTCTGTTATATCCATGTGAGTCCTGCAAGATACTATCTTCTGACAATGGCCGTGATGTCCATGGTTGACAGTATTACCCATCCTCTCTTGGGGTGAACTGAACCAGATGCCAATATGAAGGACAAGTTGCTGTGGGTTACCGCCAACCACTCTGCCAGTAGCAGTTTCTGTTTTGGAAAAACAAGCTTCTCCTGTTGTCAAGAAATATTTCGAGTTCTGGCAGTAACTGGGCAGGGCAGGATACCATAACCCAATGATTCTAGTCCCTGTTGCATCTTCTGCCAATAATGGAAGATGTTTCGGGCTCCTCTCTTTCCTAAAGCAAACTGCCTTCCAATCCTTAAAGACATGTGCAAATGAAACATCCCCGTTGCTTTTGATTAAGCTTGAAGAAAGTGTGTCTGGATTTATACTGCAATCAGTGTCTGCAGAAAAGAAAAACGTGCTGCATGGAATTCAGTGGGATTCATTTCCAGATCAGTTTGAATAGGACTGCAGCCTCTCATATGGCCTTTGCTTTCCCACTAAAACAATGGAACATAAGGCTCTATTTTGGATATGTCTGTTTAGAATAATGCCTCAAAGGGATTCACTTCCAAGAAAAGAAGCACCAGTTCTGCATATTCAATCCATTGTTATACACCCATGTGCACTATTCAGAATATAAGAAGCCATGCACTCCCCAATGTGTGGTAAAGTTATCCTTTCTGGCCTCTATAATTTCCAGAATCTCCTGGCTGAGAGATTCCATATTTTGCAGTCTAAAACTAACTTTTGCAAGATCTCCTGTTACCTGGATTGGGACAACAAACAAACAAAATTACTGCCCCCTCTTCAATTAGAGACCCCTTTGCTTCCAAAGATTTAGCCTGTGAGTCCAAATAAATTTGCAGTTCCTCTCATTTCTGCTCCCTCCAAAACCTCTCTGGATTCTCATTTCTATTCTGGCTTCTTATTTCTATTCTGCATGCCAACACTGCCGTCTAGTGGTTTCTTTTCTCTCTCATTCTGTTCCACCACTACTCATTCCACAGAACAACTGAAAATATTGCAAATCCTGCCCTGAGCTTCAGTTTCAAACAGGATTTCTAACATTTGCACATTTGAAAAGAGAAGATCCTGACAGTAGGAATTGGTCCGAAACATTTTGGGGCCTGAGACGGAGCAGCAAACTGTAACTGCCCTCCCCTTTCCAACAGGTCAAGATATTGATTAGGCATCCTTCAGTGTCGAGACACTATGGTAACGTTCTCTGTATGGAGGACTTGGAACAGCGTCTAGTGTGGCTGAGGAGGCCAATTCGAGAGTGACCATCCCTTTCATACTGAAGACAAAGACAATCGGTCCCCTGTCCAGATCCCTGATTTTGCTGCTTTCAGGACTGCCTCTTTACCTCGGCCTGCTGGACAAGGGTCTTTTCAAATTGGGAGAGGTCATGATGCACTGCCTGCCTCCAGGCTGAACGCTCAGATGTCAAGGTTTCCCATCTGCTGAGGTCCATTCCTAAGGCCTTCAGATTCCGCTTGCAGATCTCCTTGTATTGCAGTTGTGGTCTCCCTCTGGAGCGCTTTCCCTGCACTAATTCTAAATATAGGAGATCTTTTGGAATCCAACCATCAGCCATTCTCACGACATGCCCGAGCCAATGTAGACATCGCTGTTTCAAGAATGTATACATGCTAAAATTCCAGCTTGTTCTAGGACTACTCTCTTTGGAACTTTGTCCTGCCAGGTGATACCAAAAATGTGTTGGAGACAGGGCTTATGGAACATGTTCAGCTTCCTCCCCTGCTGTGCACAAGGGTTCCAGGACTGACTGCAGTACAGGAGTGTGCTCAGGACACTACCAGTTTGATGCTGGCATTTTGTCGTGGCATTTTGTCGTGGCGAAGGGGCTTGAGTAACTCAGAGAAGCTATGGGCTATGCCATGCAGGGACACCCAAGACGGACAGGACATAGTGGAGAGTTCCGACTAAACGCAATCCACCTGGAGTAGGAAATGGCAAGCCACTCCAGTATCTTTGCCAAGAACGCCCCATGATCAGAAACAAAAGGCTAAAATATATGACGCTGGAAGATGGGCCCCTCAGGTCGGAAGGCATCCAACATGCTACTGGGGAAGAGTGGAGGACAAGTACAAGTAGCTCCAGAGCTAATGAAGTGATTGGGCCAAAACCGAAAGGACGCTCAGCTGTGGACGTGCCTGGAAGTGAAAGGAAAGTCCAATGCTGTAAAGAAAAATACTGCATAGGAACCTGGAATGTAAGATCTATGAACCTTGGGAAGCTGGAGGTGGTCAAACAGGAGATGGCAAGAATAAACATTGACATCCTGGGCATCAGTGAACTAAAATGGACAGGAATGGGCGAATTCAGCTCAGATGATTATCATATCTACTACTGTGGGCAAGAATCCCGTAGAAGGAATGGAGTAGCCCTCATAGTCAACAAAAGAGTGGGAAAAGCTGTAATGGGATACAATCTCAAAAATGATAGAATGATGTCAATACGAATCCAAGGCAGACCATTCAACATCACAATAATCCAAGTTTATGCACCAACCAGCATTGCTGAGGAGACTGAAATTGAACAATTCTATGAAGATTTACAACACCTTCTAGAACTGACACCAAAGAAAGATGTTCTTCTCATTCTAGGGGACTGGAATGCTAAAGTAGGGAGCCAAGAGGAACAACAGGGAAGTTTGGCCTTGGAGTTCAGAACGAAGCAGGACAAAGGCTAATAGAGTTTTGTCAAGAGAATAAGCTGGTCATCACAAACACTCTTTTCCAACAACACAAGAGGCGACTCTATACATGGAAATCACCAGATGGGCAATATCGAAATCAGATTGATTATATTCTCTGCAGCCAAAGATGGAGAAGCTCTATACAGTCAGCAAAAACAAGAGCTGGAGCTGACTGCAGCTCTAATCATCAGCTTCTCATAGCAAAATTCAAGCTTAGACTGAAGAGAGTAGGAAAAACCACTGGGCCACTCAGGTATAATCTAAACCAAATCCCTTATGAATACACAGTGGAAGTAAAGAACAGATTTAAGGAACTAGATTTGGTGGACAGAGTGCCTGAAGAACTTTGGATAGAGGCTCGTAACATTGTCCAGGAGGCAGCAACAAAAACCATCCCAAAGAAAAGGAAATGCAAGAAAGCAAAGTGGCTGTCCAACGAGGCCTTAGAAATAGCAGAGAGGAGAAGGGAAGCAAAATGCAAGGGAGATAGGGAAAGTTACAGAAAATTGAATGCAGACTTCCAAAGAATAGCAAGGAGAGACAAGAGGGCCTTCTTAAATGAACAATGCAAAGAAATAGAGGAAGATAACAGAAAAGGAAAGACCAGAGATCTGTTCAGGAAAATTGGAGATATTAGAGGAACATTTTGCGCAAAGATGAACATGATAAAAGACAAAAATGGGAGGGACCTAACAGAAGCAGAAGACGTCAAGAAGAGGTGGCAAGAATACACAGAGGAATTATATCAGAAAGATTTGGATATCCCGGACAACCCAGACAATGTAGTTGCTGACCTTGAGCCAGACATCCTGGAGAGCGAAGTCAAGTGGGCCTTAGAAAGCCTGGCTAACAACAAGGCCAGTGGAGGTGATGGCATTCCAATTGAACTATTTAAAATCTTGAAAGATGATGCTGTTAAGGTGCTACATTCAATATGCCAGCAAGTTTGGAAAACTCAACAGTGGCCAGAGGATTGGAAAAGATCAGTCTACATCCCAATCCCAAAGAAAGGCAGTGCCAAAGAATGCTCCAACTACCGCACAATTGCACTCATTTCACACGCTAGCAAGGTTATGCTCAAAATCCTGCAAGGTAGGCTTCAGCAGTATGTGGACCGAGAACTCCCAGAAGTACAAGCTGGATTCCGAAGAGGCAGAGGCACTCGAGACCAAATTGCTAACTTGCGCTGGATTATGGAGAAAGCCAGAGAGTTCCAGAAAAATATCTACTTCTGCTTCATTGACTATGCGAAAGCCTTTGACTGTGTGGACCACAGCAAACTATGGCAAGTTCTTAAAGAAATGGGAGTGCCTGACCACTTTATCTGTCTCCTGAGAAACCTATATGTGGGACAGGAAGCAACAGTCAGAACTGGTCATGGAACAACTGAGTGGTTCAAAATTGGGAAAGGAGTACGGCAAGGCTGTATACTGTCCCCCAGCTTATTTAACTTGTATGCAGAATACATCATGCGGAAGGCTGGACTGGAAGAAGCCCAAGCCGGAATTAAGATTGCCGGAAGAAATATCAACAACCTCCGATATGCAGATGATACCACTCTGATGGCAGAAAGTGAGGAGGAATTGAAGAACCTTGTAATGAGAGTGAAAGAGGAGAGTGCAAAAATGGTCTGAAACTCAACATCAAAAAAACTAAGATCATGGCCACTGGTCCCATCACCTCCTGGGAAATAGAAGGGAAAGATATGGAGGCAGTGTCAAATTTTATTTTCCTGGGCTCCAGGATCACTGCAGATGGAGACAGCAGCCCCGAAATTAAAAGACGCCTTCTTCTTGGGAGGAAAGCGATGACAAATCTGGACAGCATCTTGAAAAGCAGAGACATCACCTTGCCAACAAAAGTCCGAATAGTCAAAGCTATGGTTTTTCCTGTCGTGATGTATGGAAGTGAGAGCTGGACCATAAAGAAAGCAGACCGCCGAAGAATTGATGCCTTTGAATTGTGGTGCTGGAGGAGGCTCTTGAGAATCCCCTGGACTGCAAGGAGAACAAACCTATCAGTTCTAAAGGAAATCAACCCTGAGTGCTCACTGGAAGGACAGATCCTGAAGCTGAGGCTCCAGTACTTTGGCCATCTCATGAGAAGAAAAGAGTCCTTGGAAAAAACCCTGATGTTAGGAAGGTGTGATGGCAAGAGGAGAAGGGGACGACCGAGGATGAGATGGCTGGACAGTGTCACTGAAGTGACCAACATGAACCTGACACAACTCCGGGAGGCAGTAGAAGACAGGAAGGCCTGGCGTGCTCTGGTCCACGGGGTCACGAAGAGTCGGACACGACTAAACGACTAAACACATTTTGTAAAGATATATGATAAGCAGGAGCACAAGACCAGGTTTTGAATCTGTCAAAGACTGCAGCTATACAACGCCTGTGACCACCTGAGAGCCCTGAAAATTAAATCGGCTTGTCAGAAATGGATGCTATTGATATAAAAAACCCTCTCAAAATAGCAATGTATTCCTGACACGTTTCCTTCCTTCTTTTCTCATTATTTAAAGATTAAGCTGCATTTTGTGAGACTACACCACAGTGATTACAGTGGCCACAAATAATAAAGTTCCAGTGATGATTACTCTTCTATCTCAGTGCAATTTATACCACATATTTACAGAGTAATTATCTATAATTATATTCCAAGAGACTAAAAACATGTCCCGGCATGGAATTTGATTAGAAAAGTACCTAGTATATATATATAAGCAGCCATCATTTATTTTGCCTTTCAGCAGAAACAGATTCACATGTTGGTCTGCTAGCAATACTTTAGCCATGACTGCCCTCTAGTGTAACAAACTGTACTTCTGAACTACACAAAATTATACATCATGTAATGTAAAGCTTTTGTATAATAGCAATATAATTGTAGATTAAATGCCATTTCTAATATAGACTGCAACCTTTACAGATTGCTAAATAATGTGGAATGACTTTTATTTCAATAAGAAAAATGGTGTGTGTGTGTGTATGTGTATGTGTACACACTTATATATGTGTATATGAAGAGCCAGCCTCTGTGGCCTTGGGCAAGCCATACAGTCCCAGGATGCTCCCCCCCCCCAAAGAAAAGAACAGTAAAACACTTCTGAGTAAGCACTGCTTGGAAAACCCTAAAAAGGATCTCCATGCGTCAAAATTGATTTGATATCAGATGATGATGATCATGATATATGGGGAGAAAGTATGAAACAAAAAGAGAAACAATACAGCAATTATTTTTAATCTGTTTGCTAGAATCCTGTTGGAGTTTCATATTAGTTTTAGCTGATAGGATTAATTACCCCATTGCAGATGTCCACACTACACTTCCCTATCTGTTCCATTTCTACTGGGAACACAGTGCCATCCTATTAATTCCACCCTCTTCCCCAGCCTTTTCCTTTCCTCCTCTTATGGGAAGTGGGGGATCTATTAAGATGATCCGCCCTTGGAGACTAATGGATCCAGATGGATTCCTGAATGCTCTGGGGGATTATCCGTCTGATATCGTTGGCGCTCCTGTCGAAGCTCAGGTCACCCTCTGGAATAGGGAGATGACCCAGGCAGTTGACACGATTGCGCCTAAGCGCCCTCTCCCTGCTCGCCGAGCCCAGACAGCTCCTTGGTATACTTCTGAACTGCGGGCGATGAAGCGAGAGGGGAAACGGCTGGAGTGCAGGTGGAGGAAATCCCACTGGGAGTCCGATCGAACACGACTTAGAGCCCATTATCGGGCCTATTTCATGGCAATATGGCTGGCGAAACAGCAATATTTCTCCAGCCGTATTGCTTCCTCAGAATGTCGTCCAGCAGAGCTGTTTCGGGTGGTCCGGGATCTTCTTCAACCGGGAAATCTGGTGGAGGTCTCAGACTGCTCATCAGCTCACTGTGATGAGTTTGCCATCCATTTTGAGGGAAAAATTGCTCAGATTCGCAGTGGGTTGGACTCCACAGTTACTGCAGAATCAGAG
Organism: Pogona vitticeps; assembly: GCF_051106095.1. NCBI lineage: Eukaryota > Metazoa > Chordata > Lepidosauria > Squamata > Agamidae > Pogona > Pogona vitticeps. The sequence goes on from NC_135784.1 coordinate 294,475,476, forward strand.
GATGTGTCCAGTGCGCCGTGCTTAGGTCAAGTATTAATGGATGAGTTTCAATTGTTGAGACCTGAGGATGTGGACAGGGTGCTTGGATCTGTCCATTTTACCACCACTCTGCATGACGCTTGCCCATTCTGGCTAATTGTAGATCGTCCAGGGGGGTTCGCACCTGGGTCCAGGAGGCCGTGAATGCCTCTTTGAGAGAGGGAGTGGTCCCTACTGCCTTGAAAGAGGCGGTAATTTGACCACTCCTTAAAAAGCCTTACCTGGACCCAAGGCTGGTGGTCAACTACCGACCAGTGGCGAACCTCCCTTATTTGGGCAAAGTGCTGGAGTGGGTTGTGGCCGGGCAACTCCAGGCGCTGCTGGATGAAACAGATTTTCTGGATCCATTTCAATCGGTCTTCAGGCCAGGTTTTGGCATGGAGACTGCCTTGGTCGCCCTGTATGATGACCTTTGCCAGGAGAGAGACAGGGGGAGTGTGACCCTGTTGATACTCCTGGACCTCTCAGCAGCTTTCGACACCATCGACCATGGTGTCCTTCTGGATAGGCTGGCTGGGGGGCACCGGGAGTTGGGGGCACCGCTTTACGGTGGTTCCGCTCCCTCCTGGCTGACCGTGTCCAGAGGGTGGTGCTGGGGGACAGTTGCTCTGCCCCATGGCAGTTATGTCATGGGGTTCCTCAGCACTCAATACTGTCCCCCATGCTGTTCAACATCTACATGAGACGGCTGGGAGAGGTCATCAGGAGGTTTGGGCTGAGGAGTCAGCAAAATGCTGACGATACTCAGCTCTACCTCTCGTTTTCCACCAATCCAAGTAAGGCAGTTTCTGTGCTGAACCCGTGTCTCGTAATGGACTGGATGAGGGTTAATAAATTGAAACTCAATCCTGACAAGACGGAAGTGCTGTTAGTGGGTGCTTCACCAGACAGGCTGGAGGGCCATTTTCCTGCCCTGAATGGGGTTACACTCCCCCTAAGGGACAGGGTCCACAGCTTGGGGGTGCTCCTGGACCCCAGTCTAACACTGGAAGCCCAGGTGGACTCGGTGGCCAGGGGCGCCTTCCTTCAGCTGCCGAAATTATACCAGCTACGGCCCTACCTGGACGAGCGGAGTCTCATGACAGTCACACATGCACTGGTAACATCCCGCATAGATTACTGCAATGCGCTTTACGTGGGGCTGCCTTTGAAGACGGTCCAGCGACTGCAACTGGTCCAGAATCGAGCTGCGCGACTGGTGAGTGGAGCAGCCGCCAGGGAACATATCAAGCCGATAGTGTATAAGTTACATTGGCTACCAGTTGCTGCCCAGGCCCAATTCAAAGTGCTTGTTTTGACATATAAAGCCCTAAACGGCTTGGGCCCTGGATACCTGAAGGACCACCTCCTTCCATATGAACCTACCCGGCAGTTAAGATCTAGCCAGGGGGGCCCTTTTGAAAGAGCCGTCCCTTAAGGAGGTAAGAGGGATGGCTTGTAGACAAAGGGCCTTCTCAGCAGCTGCCCCCAGACTATGGAATGCCCTCCCAACTGAGATTCGTCTGGCACCGATGCTGATGACATTTCGGCGCCAGGTCAAAACCTTCCTGTTCCAGAAGGCTTTTAATTGAAATAATATTAGCTGTGGGTCGGATGGCAATTTTTATATATATTTTAATTGTTCTAAATTGTATTGTATTTTAATTGTTGTAAGCCGCCCAGAGACCTTTAGGTAGTGTGGAAGGCATATTAAATAAATAAATAAATAAATAAATAAATAAATAAACAAACAAACAAACAAACAAACAAACAAACAAACAAACAAACAAACAAACAAACAAACAAACAAATAATATAAAGTGGCACAGTGCTAAATTTGACTAGCATCATCATCATCATCATCATACCAAAAGCATGTTTGAAAGAGGGGAGACAACATGCACTCAGTTGAGGGGAATTCTCCTGCTGTCTACCACACACCACTGAAGATGTCACTGTCACCATAGGATACACCCACTGCTGCTCCTTTGGACTGAGGCAGGCAATCTCACATGCCAGAACATGGAGGAAAGTAATGCTAAATGAATCAGCACAAAATAAACCCTGCTGGCTGAATAAAAAGAAACAAGTGCTCATGGAAAAAGACCCAGCTTCCCTGCGCTTAGCTTTACATCCTGTAGTCACCAGTAAATGCTTGGATTCTAACTGTGCCAATGCTGACACAGACCACTGACTGGAAAAGCAGCAGGCAAGAGAGACAGCAAAGCGTCTCACGCAATATCGCAAGCACATTTCCCGGATTGTGGAAATCCAAGGGTTTTACTCAGAGCTGATTTCATGTGCCTTAGCCTGGAAGGGGAGCCTCGCTGGACTGTGTGATTCTTAAAGCAGCCTCGACTCCTGGTAATAGAGGCTGAGCTCTTGAGTAGCAGAAGCTAGAGCACAAACTGCTTTCTAAAAACTCGCATCTCTCCATTTTTTGGAAAAAAAATATTTGCTATTTCACATCAGAATGATGACAGCCCATCCTCCATATCCTCCTATCTTTCCATCTGTTGGAAATAAGAGCACAAGATACGTAGGAAGTGTGGGGGGGGGGAAGGCAGATGGATCGCCTGGCTGTGTTTTCCCTTCTTTTCATTCACACTCTTATTCTCCAGTTATTTTCTTTCATTCTTTCTCTTACTGTTTGTTAGATAAAGGCAGCCTGCATGCACGGAAGCCAGCACAGGGCTTCTGTAACCAAGTTTAAGTTCTGTCCTCTTGCACTATTCCAAACAAATTTCCTTAAATACAATGAACAGTAAGTTTCCTTGCCTTGCCTCATGACAACTCTCCAGATTGTGATGGCTATTATTCTGTCACCCCAAGCGGTGTATTAAGCCCACTTCATTTTGCCACTAAATACCAAATAATCCTAACAGCACCCATCCTATTGCAATTTCAAAATGCTATGAGACTTGAGACAAAGATCAGAATGGTGCTTCCTCCATTTTATGCTGAAAAACTTACCGGACTGGCAGATGAATCTTATTTCACATTGGTGGCCAAGTCAGCATTTTCCGCTGAATCGGAAGGCTGTAAGAGAACTCGGGGAATGCTGAGCAGATTGTATGATACGTATAGTTTTATTCACTCCATTCTGTGTAGCAACATCACTTGGCCTCATGGTATGGCCAGCCTAGATCATGTCAGTGGCTACAAATGCAGAGTCCAGCGGCTCAGGTCACTCCTTTTTACATTTTCTAAACAAGAATGAAAGAAACCATTAAGCAAAGAGTAGACCATTCCCAAATAGCTAAACTAAGCCAGACTTCATGAAACATGACAGCTGCATTTCAGCCTAGGACTATAAAGCATCAGAAAAAGTTGGGTAATCCCAACTACTTCTTAACTATTGACAACTAACTTGCTGGAAACACACACACGCACACCTTTCTGTTTTCACTGAATTTAGATACCTCAAGTGTCATTATTTACTGAACAGCTCCTCCTGCGTCATCTCCAAGTTCCCTTGCTAAATTGATCCTCGTAAACATCCAAACCACCCCATTTCATTTAATTTTTTTAACTATATATTTTCTGGAAATACAGGACTGTTGGCACCACATGCTATGTTGAGAGCCAGACATTATCCCACCCACCCACCATCCTTTGTATACAGTTTTCCGAAGAACACAATAACTGGTAGTTCCTGTAACAAGTGCTGGGGGATTGGGATTACAGTTATCTCAGTGTTCCTGTATTGATATGTGGGAATGATTTAGCATCACTTTCTCTGGGTCAGGCTCACAGATACAAATACTGAATGTTTCAGATTAAATTTTTGCCCTTCAGTCTGGATGAATTAAAGTATTTCTAGGTGGTTTGCAGGAGCAAAGCCCATCTTTTACCGTAATTTGCTCTTTCAACTTGTAGATCTGGCCCCTCTGGTCCCATGATGATGCAGGATCTATTTCTGTCTATTCCAATAGACAGAAATAGCACATTTAAAGAAGAACCATATGGATTCAACAAATGACATGCCAGCATCATTCATTAGTGGAAGATGGTGATGCTAGAACCATGTCATTTGGCTGACTCATATCATTTCCTCTTTGTAGACATTACTGGATGAGAAGTCTTGGGGTTAGACCACAGTGAAGTCACTCTTCTGCACTTAAGAAATATTAACTGGGCCTGTTTATACTAAAGAATGCAATAAAGTAAATTCTTGGCCAGTTTTCCATCTGATTTTCCTGATTCCCTGAAGCCATTCAGCCAGTTTGCTTTCACCCCTGCAGTACCCCCAACACCTGTGATCGGGATTAAAGATAGGTGTATTTTTTTCAGTACTCTGATTTATGAAAAACAAAACAGCTATTAAAGTAGTACATTTGCTGGCATGTCTAATCTCAATTGAGTACTGAAATTTGAGTTTACGGTGTTGCCTTAAAAATGAAAAGTGCTTTTAAAAAATCAACCTGAAGCTACATTAGAAGTGAAAGTATAATTGAAAAGTGCTTCACAAAGAGATAGTGTGCATTAGTGATTTTATAAATATAAACTATTCTATAAACAATTCTGCCACTTACCAAAACACCTAGGAATCTCATTCAGTGTGTGCCAGTTTTTGCGAGAAAGAGTACAATAGACAACGCTGTAATGTGAACAAAGAACATGGAAAAACCTGAAAATGCCTTAGGTTGGCCCTTAGAAGCCAGCTGCAGGTATACAGAATCACTGGTAGATTGGTTGGCAGCAGTTGCCAAGTTGACCCCAGTTGGTCACTGTTACTGCTCTTAAGTTTCACAGCTTTCTGCTAGCCCTGTGGAATAAGAAGTATTTATATTATGATATAATAATTGTTTGGGTTCAGTGAAGAACACAGACTATAAATATAGTGATAGACAGGGCAGACACAGCCATTAGATTGGATTGATTGATTGATTGATTGATTGATTGATTGATGAGTGAGTGAGTGAGTGAGTGAGTGAGTGAGTGAGTGAGTGAGTGAGTGAGTGAGTGAGTGAGTGACTGACTGATTGATTGAATGATTGAATGAATGAATGAATGAATGAACAGGCATTGATCAAAACTCCACATTGTGGGCAGCATATATAAAAAACAGCAGCCATCATCATGGATTAATTTTCGCCAAAGATTTTTTTACTGAGCAGGCCAGGTGAACATATAAAATTATAGTATTTTTATGTTTGTGTTCTTAAACATGCTTAGAGCTAAGTAACGGTTTTTGCTTTTCATAATTTTATTCTTAAAAACTTTGATGTATTCTAGAGGTGTATTCTCTGCTTTTATAGGCTGTACACTCCCATATTTTAGAACACTCTTAAAACATTATTTTTGGTATTTTATTATACTTTTTGCTCCTATATTTTATGATACTTTTTGCTCCTATATTTTGAATTATTTCCTTGCAACCATATTTTGAATTATTTGCTTGCAATGTGACACCTACATCTTTTTACAAGTTGCAAGGATGGATTTTAAGTACATGTGCCTACCTATACTTCTTATAACTGAAAGGATGAGTTTTTGCAAGATGAAATGACATGTGTACAACTTCTCAAAAGTTACATGTCTTTAATACTTTTGAATTTTATATTATTCTTATGGAACCTAGGAGCTACCTATGTAGAAATAAAATTTGTAGCATTGGACAATTTGGAGATACTTGGAATTATTGCAAGAAAGAAAACACTTAGATACCCAGATGAATTTGGAAATGCTTGTCAATTATTGTCTGATTCTAATCTAGGATTAACCCTTTACTGGGATAGTATCCTATGATGAACTATGGTCTTCTGTTCTTTGCCTGAGAGGTCTATAAATATCTGTAGGACTCCTGGGGGAGTCAGACATTCTTATCAAGATCTAAAACAGGGTTTTTGATAATAATAATTATGTGCTGTTAAGTCAATTCTGGCATATAATATAAGGAAGGCATATAATTATATCCAATTATATAATGGTAAATTTGTGTATACCTTGAAAACCCTGCAGAGGGTTGGAGATTGTTCATGACTTTCTGTACCTTGGCTCAACGATCTCTGGCACTCACACCCTAGATGTCAAGCTGGATAAACGCATTGGCAAAGCAGCTACCATGTTCTCTAGACTCACAAACAGAGTACGGCTCAATAAGAAGCTGACAGCATACACCAAGATCCAGGTCTATAGAGCCTGTGTCCTGAGCACACTTCTGTACTGCAGTGAGTCCTGGACCCTTTGTGCATGGCAGGAGAGGAAGCTGAACACTTTCCCTATGTGTTGCCTCCGACAGATTTTTGGTATCATCTGGCAGGACAAAGTTCCAAATAGAGTAGTCCTAGATCGAGCTGGAATTTTTAGCATGTATACGTTTCTGAAACAGTGACGTCTATGTTGCCTTGGGCATGTTGTGAGAATGGCTGATGGTCGGATTCCAAAAGATCTCCTGTATGGAGAATCAGTGCAGGGAAATCGCCCCAGAGGGAGACCACAGCTGCGATACAAGGAGATCTGCATGCGGGATCTGAAGGCCTTAGGAATGGACCTCAATGGATGGGAAACCTTGACATCTGAGCGTTCAGCCTGGAGGCAGGCGTTGCACCACGGCCTCTCCCAATTTGAAGAGACCCTTCTCCAGCAGGCCGAGGCGAAGAGGCAGTCACGAAAGCAGCAAAATCAGGGAGCTGGACAGTGGGCAGATTGTATTTGTCTTCAGTTTGGAAGGGATTGTCACTCTCGAATTGGCCTTCTCAGCCACACTAGACATTATTCCAAGTCCTCCATACAGAGCACATTACCATAGTCTCTCAAGGCTGAAGGATGCCTAAAAAAAGAAAAAAAAAACACAGCTTGAAAGCTGACTCCTAATCAGCTGAAATTGATTCTCCACTTCCTTTTAGTGCCTAAAAGCATAATATTAATAAATGCTTTATAAATATAGTTATAAATACATACAGTAAATGCCCGATCCCTAATATGCAGTGGACAAATTAAAGGGCAAAAAGAAAAAAGGAAGGTGGCAAATACTCTGGCAGTTTTAAATACTAACAGATTGATTGCAGAGTGAACTTTTCAGGATCAAAACAGATTTCTTTGGACACAGGTGGAATCTGAATTATCTGTATCTGAAGAAATGGATTATGATCCATGATAGCTCACATCAAAATATGTCTGCTGGTTTAAGGTACCAATATAGTACTTTGTCTTTCCTCCCTTTTTATTATTTCACTTTTTAAAATTTTATTTTAAGTTTGCTGATACAGCGAGGCAGACTAACATGCCCATTTCTTTTCAAATCAATGAAGGACCTTATAACCCTCTAAATATTTGAATGTATGGTATATAGACCATCAACAAGCTATGGATTTTTTTTCTCCTGCACTATTATTTATTTTTATCCTAGAAATCTTAGCTGACCAAATTAGAGACAAAAGGGAAATAAAAGGGTTAAAGTAAGAGGGCAGGTTTTCAACTTGCAAGCTTTTGCAGATAACCTAGTCATTATATTGGAGGACCCAATGGACTCAATTGATGATTTGATAGAGACGCTGACAAATTTTGACGACATGGCTGGAATGAAAAGAAATCAAAAGAAAACAAAAATACTTGCTAAAAATATGAAAGATCAAGAATGACAGAAAATAATAGAAAGGACCAACTTTCAAGAAGAGAAGAGAGTCAGATACTTAGAAATTCAAATCACAAAGAAAACAAGTACACTATTTAAAAATAATTACATGAAATTGATTAAGGAGATAAAGAAAAGCTTAGAGAGATGGGATAAACTACAGTAGAGCTGTCGTTGATGGGAAGAATAACAACGATCAAAATGAACATTCTACCTAAAATTCTATTTTTATTTCAGACAATTCCAGTGATATTAAAACAGTCTTTCATCCAAGAACGTAATAAAATAATCATGAGATTTGTCTGGTAAGGTTAAAAAAAAACAAGAATCAAAATTGAAGCAATGCTAGATGCCAAACAAAGAGCAGGTTTTGGTCTCCGGATTGGATGTTGTAATACAGAGCCTGTGTATTAGTTTGGATAAAGGAGTGGATAACGTTAGATAATGATAGACTACTTAACTTAACTGGAAAAGACCTTGATGTTGGGAAAGTGTGAAGGCAAGAGGACAAGGGGACAACAAAGGACGAGATGGTTGGACAGTGTCATCGTAACTACCAACATGAATTTGACCAAATTCTGGGAGGCAGTGGAAGACACTGGTCCTTGGTCACAAAGAGTCGGACATGACTGAACGACTAAACAACAACAACAATGTCAACAATAAGATTCGATGACAATATATTTTATGTTCTCCTTCTCCCCCTTTTTAAAATTCCTTTTAAAGTTTCTCATATCACCTTGTTCTTTGAGATCTCATTGTACTATAGTTTTTCAAAGAAGTAGCCATGGTGTTCTGTGCAAGCAAATGAGAAGAAATAACAAAAATCGTTACACATGCATGCACGCATGCTTCCAGCTTCCATCCTGAGCACACCACAACACCTGTCATCTACTCAGCCTTGGTGGCAGGTCTGTACTTGTTCACAGACAGCTGTCCAATCTCAAAGAATTTCTGACACATAACAGACTACACAACACAGATACAGAGACTGAAACTAAATTCTGCTGCAATCCCAGATGCCAGAACTGTCCCCACATCTACTCTGGCAACACAATGACAGAGCCCAATAACATCACACACAACATCCGCAACATCTTTACTTGTTCCTCTGCTCACATGGATCTACGCCACCCTTGGTCAACAATGCCTGTCTGCACTCAACATAGGACAAATAGGGCAATCTCTAGACAAAATAATGAATCAATATAAATATGACATCATAAATGGCAACACACAAACACCTGTTTCAGAACATTTCAGTCTTCTGGACACTTTTTGAATGACCTGAAAGTGACTTAGAAAAAACTCACTATAGAATTACCCTTGAAAGAGAAACAGCTGAGATAATGTAATATGATGCTGGAGACCCACTCAAAAGAATTAAACATGTCTCAAGGTTTCCTAACTTATTACCAAGTGTGAAATCCTACACTGATTCCCACAGTTCATCATTTTTGCCAATGGTGCTATTGTTACCTTATAGACTCATAGTCTTCGTTAGTCAAAATTACAAACCACTGCCACTTTGTCCATTTTCTGTATCTTCACTTACTCATGGGGTTCTGCATATATGTATAAATATAATGATCATTTGGTTTCACTCTTATATCTGAGGAAGTAGACTTGCTCCACAAAAGCTCACATTAAAATATAGCAGTTAGCCTTTAAGATGCCAGAATATTATTGCCTCATTTTTTTCCTGTCTGATGTTGTTATACCATGTCCCTTGAGACTTCATGCTGGCGTACCACCTTCACTAAACCAATTTTTAAAACTAAAAAATATGTGCAAGTTTTGGTCTGCCTAACAAAGATCATGCAATAATTTGTATTGGATATATTTTCCTACAGCCAGCATAGAGTTACTTTTGCACTTTATATACCTTTAGTTTCTGGTTGATTTCCATGATAAGAAAGAACTCATGTCACTTAATATTTTTGTGACATCATGCCCCAAATACCTTAATTGCCATGTCCATGGCAGGCATCCAGTTTTAAATAAATTTCCCCAACCATTTTAAACAGACTCATTCTGAAAACAGATGGCAACTGAGAAAGCCCATACAGAATGGACGCTGCACAGCTGTTGCCTTGTTCAGATTACGGCAAACAATTTTGATAGGGAACGGATGTTTTAATGGGAGAAAGGAAAAACTGCCCACGCATAGACTTTGTTTCTATAACTTGCACTTCTATGGAATGGAATGTAGCAATTCTGTGCAATTTTGAGCAAGGCTACGATGTTAACCAACTCTTTGTTGTCCCTCTATAGATATTTCTTCTACAATCCTTATCAAATTATGTATATATGAGGGTGGTGGTATGTCCTGGTTTGTTCCTGGAGAAACTGACACAATCACAGTGGATTGCATTCAGGTCTGTATTGGCACAGGCAGAACTTAATCCACCAAACTATTGATATGTTCACATAAGGAAGCATCATTCTGGCAGAATGCGCTACTAGAGATGGCTTGTGGTCTGTGAGCAGCTAATGGGTGATATGCAACCTTCCTCCTTTTTGCAACTGAAAAGGGGGAAAAATTATATAAGGGTACCCATATTAATGTTCTGGCATGACTTTCCTTTTTTTGGAGAAAGTATTTGGTCTGATTCATCCCTCAGTGGCTCAGATACCAACTGGCAGGCAGACAATATTTGTCAATAAACCAATCATCCTTGGCCAAACGGACAACTGAAGAGGGAGAAAAAACCATATTTTCCTTGGCACATTGGACAGCATTTCTCCTAAAATATACCCTCAACAGAAGATGTTACTTTGTCAGCATTACAGTTCTCATGCTTGGGCTCCTTCAACGATTTTAGATTTCTCTTTGGGATGGACCTTTCATATTGCTTCTTGGACCTTGTCCCATAATCTGATGTTTGGATAGTTTCAGGAAGCAATTAAGAAAATCCCCCCTTTGGGGGGGGGAAGGCCAGGTGTCTGTCCAGCAAAGCTAAGCTACTACTGCATGGAAGTCACGGGGTTCTAGTTGCATTGCATGGTGAAACACTAGATTTAATGGCACTTCCTGTAACTCAGGCAAGGAGGCAGGAGGACAGGTCTCCCTGCTCAGTCGCAAAGTAGCCAGGCAGGCAGGGAGGCAGGGCAGCAGCAGCCAGGCTATTGCCATGATTGGAGTGCAGGAGATGACCTTGGCCGTGCACTGCGTGGTAAGTGATCTGGCTGGTTCTGGCCGTGGGTGGTAATCAGGCTGACCTGTATCTAATTATTATACAAAGTGTAGGCACCTCAAGGAGGAAAGTGATGACAAACCTAGACAGCATCTTAAAAAGCAGAGACCTCATCTTGCTGACAAAGGTTCACATAGTCAAAGCTATGGTTTTTCCAGTAGCAATGTATGGAAGTGAGAGCTGGACCATAAAGAAGGCTGACCGCTGAAGAATTGATGCTTTTGAATTGTGCTGCTGGAGGAGGCTCTTGAGAGTCTCCTGGACTGCAAGGAGAACAAACCTATCCATTCTGAAGGAAATCAACCCTGAGTGCTCACTGGAAGGACAGATCCTGAAGCTGAGGATCCAATACTTTGGCCATCTCATGAGAAGAGAAGACTCCCTGGAAAAGACCTGGATGTTGGGAAAGTGTGAGGGCAAGAGGAGAAGGGGACAACAGAGGACGAGATGGTTGGACAGTGTCATCGAAGCGACCAACATGAATTTGACCCAACTCCGGGAGGCAGTAGAAGACAGGAGGGCCTGGTGTGCTCTGGTCCATGGGATCACAAAGAGTCAGACATGACACAACAGCAGGCACCTCAGACTGCATGAACAATATTGCATGAAAAACCTCACAGAGATTTAAGGTGCTGCCTTGGAACAATGTACCTTTTTATACCAGCACTGAGAACCGGAGAATGGAGTGAGAAGGATTCAGGGTTCTTGATCCTCCAGCTTTGTATAGCACACATGAAGGGGCAGACAGTAGCCATACACCCAATTAAGCTTCTGTGCATTGCCAAATAAGGAACTTTATGTGTAAATAAATCAGGAAGAGAGATGGGCACAAACTGAACTACAAACCAGAAAAACCAATGAATTGGGCCGGTTCGTGGTTCGATTTGCAACACGGTTTGGGGATCCTGTTGTGCCAAAATGAAGGGAAGTGCCAAACTGTTCTGTGTTTTGCTTTGCTTTGGCAAAATGGATGTTCACTCCCCCCCCTTCCCAATGCCTCCATCACCTCCCTTCCTGGCCCTGCCACTGCAGTCTGTGCTGCTGCCTCAACTGCCATCGCCATCGTCAGGGGCCTGCTGCCTCTGCGCATGTGCCCGCAGCCTGGTTGATCAGGGCAGTCAGCTGGGACGTGGGTGCATGTGCACAGGCTGCACCCAAGCTCCTGGAAGGGAAGTCAGTTGCTGCTTTGTCTATGTATGCCCATCTCCCAGTTGATCAGGGCGATCAGTTGGGGGGTCGAGCACCTGTGCAGAAGCACCTTCTCAGTGGTGCACTGTTGCCACTGGCAGTGGCCCTGCGGCAGTGCAGCAGTGGTAGTGGCAGTGGCAGCAGTATGGTGGCCTCCCCTGGGCATGAAACTGCTTCAGTTTTCTGGTTAGTTCATGGTGGTTCATGGTTCATCGTTCGTGGTTCATGGCTGTCATGAACCACTATTTTCCAGGTTCATGGCCATCTTTAAATTGAAATGTGTGTCCAGATGCACGTCTACATCACAACTGATACAAAGCGTCTAATACAGCTCTCTCTGCAACATTCCTCCCCCAAAACATGTATTCTAATTGTAAACAATGCTATAAGCTTCTTGATATTCCATCCTAGCTAAATTATTTTCATTTTCTACACACACACACACACACACACACACACACACACACACACACACACACACACACACACACGTACGTACATGTACATGTACGTGTGTGTGTGTGTGTGTGTGTGTGTGTGTGTGTGTGTGTGTGTGTGTAATGTGCTAGATAATTTTGACTACCTACTGTTTGGAAAATGGAACTTATCTATTTGGTACAGGAAATTCCCAAAGGCTCTGATATAGCTTAAGGGGAATGGGCTATAAAATTCATCAGGTTGGCAATCTCTTTGTCTGGTTGAGTACTGTGCCTTTAGCAAGAGGAGACAAAAAATTGGCATAAAGCAGTAATAAAGATGAAAGCTGCATGAGCTTGGTTATTCCAGTAGAAGAAGAGGCGGGACCCATGATCAGGTTAAGACTAGACTTCTTTTATTGATTATTTGTTCACAACTACTATAAAATGGAGGCAACTATGTACAGTTTCAAATTCTTAAGTCAGAGATTTAGCAATAATAAGCTAAGTTGTTGTTGTTGTTGTTGTTTTGGAGAACACCTCCTTTCCACCTCCTCCTCTTTTTCTAACACCCTGTTCCAATGCTTTCAACAGAAGCTTGACGTACATTAAAATTCATCACATGAAATATGTCCCTAACTAAGGCAGAGTGCTGGGAAACATTTTACCAGCTTAATTGCTGCACACAGATTGCGGTGAAAGGCAAGGGACCAAAACTATTTTTTAAACCTGGCAGCGTTGAATTTGTGGATCGGTCCAGTTATAGTGCTGGGATTAGTAGAAAAAAAAATTATTAAAAAGACAGCTGTCGATTAAAACTATGTTAGGTTTCCATACAAAAGCTAAACCAAGGCTGGAAACCATTTGTTCCCCTGCTAAATAAGTCGAAACTAACCAATTATTTGGTCTTGGGTTCAGAAGGCTCTACACATCTGGTGCTATTTGATCAGGAAGTTTCAAATTTTACAGTTCTGTCTCCCACAGTCTCATAACTGGAGATCAGAAACAACTGAGTGTTATCACAGCCCATGTTTGTGGGAAGGCTAGCTGTAGTGAAAAGGTATTTTCGAGAGAGGGAGAGAGTATGAAACTAAGAGGGCAACTATACTGATTTTTAAAAATGCAGGAAAATACTATGGGTTTAGGGTAGGCAGAGTCACCTTCCCCCCGTTGATTACAGAAGATGCAAATCAGCCTCAGGTCACCTACCCTCCACCCTCCGTAGTTTTTCCTGCCACTGGTCGGAACCTCTACCTTCTAAAAAATTGATCCTTTTACATTGGTTTAGAAATGAGATCGCTTGAACGAATGGACAATGGAAGAACTCTCTTTCTCTCTCTCTCTCTCTCTCTCCCTCCCTCTCTCTCTCTCTCTGTGCTTGCATGCACACAGAGCAGTGCCTTGCTGAAGCACCTTCCCCCTTATCTTATGAGGGAGGATGAGCTGTGCACACAAACACACACAAAGCAGCTCTAACACACACCTTCTCTGGCAAGCTTTGCTCTTAAGACACTTTTAAAAACAGCTTTCCTCTGTTTTTGTTTTGCAGCTTAAGAACAAAATTTCTCTTCCTTGTCAATTTTTCAAAAGGAAAAAGATGAGGAAATTAGGAAAATTGACGAAGGAAAGCCTTGTTACAGCTTGTTAGGGCAGTTCTTTATAATGGTCCCACATGCAGGGCTGCAGACAGAACTTCAGGCCTGCACTTTTCTCCGTGTGCCAACTTAAATCAAACAGACTTGAATTCCCTGGTGCGACTTTACAGCAAGTGGATGAGAATGAATTCACATTTATCTCACTGCATAGTAGCACCCAAAGAGCATATCCCCATGTCTGGTAAAGAGGTAATTTCTTTGCCCATTGATTTGATTTCCATTTATAGTTCTGTAAAACATTACTGCAGACTCTAATCAATCCCTCTCACTTCGCTTCTGCTCTTGGATTATTTTTTTCTGACTTGGGAACTGGTTTTTTTCTGCAGCCCAGTTAGTTCAAAATGTGCCAACCCTGTCTGGTCCTTTGTTGTGAATGAACCCAGATCCCCTAGGATGTGCACAACTGGAATTCCCCAGAATCACTGTGATGTCATACGTGCGGTACTTTACCTCTAATTTCTCTCTCAGTCAACAGCTAAATAGGTAGCTTTTTGCAGTCACCCTTGCAGTTTCCCTTGCAAGCAAGAAGTCAGAACATCTGGTGGTGGCCTGACAATCAGCTAGCCTGCAAAAGGAGCCATCCTGGGCACCTTCCTGCCGGTTATGACTCCCTTCATCAACATTCCCCCTCTAGCCCACCTGGTTTCTCAATCAACACCCTTGCTTCAACTTGAAGACTTTCTGGGTGGTTTACAATTTAATTATGCAGGCTACACATTGCCTCCACCTCTCAGGAAACTGAGTACAGTGGTGCCCCGTATAGCGAGGTTAATCCGTTCCGGATTAACCTTCGCTATACGAAAACATCGCTGTGCGGGTAAGCAAAGCCTATTGGAACGCATTAAACTTAGTTTAATGCGTTCCAATAAGCATGGAAACTTACTCCTCCAGCGATGTTTTCGCTCCGGCGGCCATTTTGGAGCCGCCGATCAGCTGATCGGCGGCTCCAAAATGGCCGCCGGATGACCCGAAATGGCCCCTATCAGTGTTTTCGCGCCCTCCCCTTGCTTACGGACATTTTAATGGCCGCGGATGGCCCAAAATGCCCCCCCCGCAGCGTTTTCGCGACCTCCGTAAGCAAGGGGAGGGCGCGAAAACACTGATAGGGGCCATTTCGGGTCATGCGGCAGCCATTTTGGAGCTGCCGATCAGCTGTTCGGCGGCTCCAAAATGGCCGCCGGAGGCCCCAATCGTCGCAAAGCGAGTGCGGCGATTGGGGCTGATCCGTATAGCGATCCCCAAAAAGGGATCGCTATACGGATTCTTCGTTAAACGGTGCGCTCGTTAAGCGAGGCACCACTGTATTCAATGTACTGTCTTTGGAAATTTGGAAGATTGAGTCAACCTTGAGCTGGCTACATGAGCCCATCAGGATTTAACTCAAATCGTTAGCAGAATCTTGGCTGCAGTACTGCAGTTTAACCACTACACCACAAGAGGGAAGAAGGAGAAAGTAGCAGTTTTAGGAAATGATGGGATGTGTCATCAGAAGATTCTGGATTACATTGAAGAAAACTGATTTACAGGTATGGAAGCTTGGAATGAGACTGTGACAGACAGGTCAGTAACCACTCCTGTCCATCACAATGAACCTTGATATATCAACCAATGGTTGAACAGAAGAGGCAGAACTAAGGAAATATAAGAGGAATGGAAGACAGTTAAAGATCAGTTAGGGATATGAGATAGAGTCAGGGACTTCAGTTAGGGACTTCAGTTAAAGATATCAGTTTGAGAGAAACAGTTTAGGCAGTTAGGACCAGTATTGTGTTAGAGAAGTATAGAGAGACAGAGAACAAGATAAGAAATGAATAAATACCTTGATTAACATGATTATACATAAGCAAATATAAATGTTATCAAAGCACAGTTTATTGAATGAATAAAATAAGACCATCCATGATTTACTTTATATGATTTATTTATAAACACTTAAACAAACATTGTTTTATTGAATAACACTGATTAAGAGTCCTATTTGATAGAGTGAGGAATAAATCCTCTGGTGGCAGAGAAAAGGATTGAAAAGTAAATGTCATACCCAAAAGTGAACCTGGGTTGTGTGGAGAAACAAACAGGGGAACTGGGTGTGTGTGACATAAAGTGGTGAGCAGCGTTGGGATTCGAATGAAATCCAGTGAGCCAAAATAAAGTGAAATTTATTAGGCTGGATAAGAATGGAAAAAAAATTCAATGAGCCAAAAATAAAGAGAAGTTTTCCGAGTCAAATGGAAGGAATACCAGAAAGCCAAAAGTAAAAGAAAATCTCTGAGTCTAGGAGACTTGTTTGAATAGTAAATAGTCAAAGGTGAAGGGGTAGGTCCTAGAGCTGAAGGGATAGCTTGGAAGGGACTCTGAATCACTAAGACTTATTAATAAGATAAACAAGTAAAAGAATTTCAGTTAAAACAATTAGAAATGAGAGAAAGGACCAGACAAGCTGAGGCAGAGGCCAGAGAAAGGGCTGAAGTGAGACAGAGGGGAATGAGGGAAAAAGAGATGCAACATCAACTAGAGATGAAAAAACTGGAAATGGCATCTCTAAACAGTAATAACAGTAATAGTACAAATGAAGGGGTCTCAAGAGTAGATCTTAAGAAATCCCCTCAAATTAAAAAGGGGGATTGCCCTGAATCTTTTCTAATTTCATTTGAGAGGGCCTGCTGGGACTATAACGTGACAGGACAGGAACACATGTTGATATTAAGGTCTTTAATTAGCGGCGAAATGTCAGAAATTTATGCTAATATTTCAGAAGACCAAGCTAGAGATTATGAGATCTTTAAGAAATTAGTTTTCTCAAGATTTGGAATAACCAGTGAAAAACTCAGATGCAAATTTAGAAAGTTAAGTAAGAAGCCTGAAGAGTCATATTCACAATTTGGGGCAAATCTGGTTAAATATTTACAAAAATGGATGGAGCAATCTAACGTGCGAACTTTGCAGGATATGCAGGACCTCATAGGATTGGAACAATTTTATTCAGCTTTGCCTGCTGAATTAAGATATTTAGTTAGAGACAAACAACCTAAAACAGTACAACTGACTAGTGAATCTGCAGATTTAATATCAGAGATTAGGAGTTCAAAATATTCTGAAGTGAAATTGGACAGAAATTTTGAAGAAAGAAAAAGAGAACCTAAAGATTTCCAGAAAACCAACAAATATACAGATGGAAGCCATTTTAGAGAGAGACCCTCAGAGCAGTACCAACAGAATGATAAAAGCTTTGAAGGAAAGGGAGACAGAACCCCTTATAATGAACAAAGACATTTAAAAAATTGTTTTGGTTGTGGAAAACCAGGTCATTATATTTCAAATTGTGAATTTATTAAAAACAAAGAAACAGGACAACAGAAAACAGGGGGAGTTGTACCTAAAAAGATGTACTATATCTAAAAGCAGGATGAGGATTCTAAAGTAAGCCAAGATGGTGGTGATTTAACTGACAAAACTGTAAGGCAGGAGCAACTGCTTCCTCTAGCAGAAATTGTCCACTGTTATTACATGGAAACCAACAGGGAATTGATGAAGTCATCTGGAGAAAATATTTACATTAATAACATCAAATATCTAGCACTGAGAGACTCTTGTTCTCAGATAACTATATGCCATACAGATATTATTCCACAGGAAGATTTCATTCAAAATGAAAAAAATTCAGTTAAAGGAATTGGGACAGAAGTGATTAAGCTACCAGTAGCTGAAGTACATATAAATTACCAAGGGTGGGCTGGTAAATTTAAAATAGCGGTTTCAGATCAGATCCATACGCCTTGTTTAATTGGTTTAGATTTGATTAATTATATCAAGGGTGTTATGATCACCACCCACTCACAGACAGAAAAGATAGAAAATCTTTATGGTAATAGTGAGGTTCCTGAGGAAGATGTAAGTGTCAGTCAATCACCTGAACTTGCAGGAGGTGTAGATATAATAAAGTCTCAGAAAAGGAGTTTTAAACAAGAACAAGAAAATGATTATACTCTGCAACAGTCAAGGAAGAACCAGTAATTCCAGAATTCCCTAAAAGAGTCTTTATAGATAAAACTATCCACAAACAAATGGATATCCCTTTTGAGTAGAGAGAAAAGAGTGGAAAAGGGATATGAGAGAGATACTGAGTTAAAGATGAGACCTGAAGTAGTGAGAATAATTAAAGAAAACTTAGTGAAAAACTTTAATGACAAGCCCAATAATGAAGAAAAGAAGAAAAATGATAATTGCAATAAGTATACGGAAAAATTAAATAAGAACCTTAATCAACTGACCCATGAACACTTAGAGAGGTCTACAGTTGATAGACATGATTGGAGTAAGATGAAACATGTTAAGGGTGGTTTCATATATACAAGCTCGCAAGGTAGTCAGGACGCACCCACTGCAGTAACTGAAGAAAGTGGGGGAGAAAAAAATTTGCTAGAGAGTCAGAGAAATAAATGGATAGAAGAAAGCTGTAAGGGTATGAGAAAGCCCAATGAAAGGAGTTTTACCCATAATCATAAAATAAATGGGCAGATAAAATACCTGGTTTCCTATTCTTGTTCTAAACATGTGACACTCCATTAGGTGAGTGGTGGAGCTCTTTCAAAACTCCTAATAGGAGGTATCTCATGCTTCCTAAGCCAAGCGTAAGCCCCACTGAAAACAAAGGCGTGATGTTCAGCTTTTGCAACAGCAAACCAGAGATCAGAGAACATTGAAGGTGGAATGTTAACACTCTGCCTGCTTTTAGTAGGACATTGGCCTGGATATCTGGTGATTTTATCATCCTTTCACTAGACAAGACCATGTAGCTTTGCAGTAGGAAGAACTTACATTCATTACGTTTAAGCGTTACATTATCATTTGTTTATTGACAAAGAATCAAAATGTTAACAAAGCTGAATGATGGTACTTAAAAGGTTTAGGCGTGGTGAATGTAATTAGAAGGAAGACCAAACTACTATTTTGGTTAGAATGACTGTATGCTTATTTCAGTTTTTGCACAGGCAACAAAACCATGAAACCATGCCTCTTCTGGGTTTATCATTGCTCTTTCCAGTCCATGTGTACTGTAAATGGTCATTAGTCATCTGGAAACATTTTTGAACTTTAATGCCACAGGAAACTCCGGAACAGCATTTGGCAAGATCTGAAATCTCTACCACCAGCTGAAAACAGCACTGTTGTCCCAATATTTACTGAAGCAAATTAACTCCATGCCAAGCAGATTTAATGGTTTCTCTGAATTACTCATAATTCTGTGGAGTCCCCAGTTTTCATTCCTTTGGGCTACCAAGATAATTTGGTATTTAGTAAAGAAAAAACATCCAATAATGGGATGCCATCAAATTCTGTTACTATAATACTTCATACTATTTGAGGAGAAATTCAGCTTAAAAACAAGAAAAAAGTAGAACAAACCCTGCTAAATAAAGAGATCCAGCATCCTCTTTCCCAAAGTGACCAAACAATTGCCCCATTAAAAAAACCCATGAGCAGGACATGAGAGTAAATAGCCTTCTCCAATTGCTAAATTGGAGTATTCATGGCGGTGAGATGGGTTTTTGTCTTTTTCTGTAGATGGGTGATTAGTGTGTCTTGTTGTGGGTGTATTGTTGTTATAAGAAGGAAAGATTATCTGTCACTGTGGTTGATGGGTGTCATTAGCTGGTCTTTTGTGTATAGTGATCCCCGGTCCTTATGGCTGGGTAGAGTTCGTTGATCTTTTGCACGCTGTATTTTTGAGAGCTGAGAGTCAAGTTTTGTTGAGTTTCAAACTTTCCTCTTTTTTGTTGACGTTCTGCTGGTGCTTGTGGATTTCAATGGCTTCCCTGTGCAGTCTGACGTAATGATTGCTGGTGTTGTCCAGTATTTTGGTATTTTGAAATAGAATTTCATGTCCAGTTTGTTTTAGGGCATGTTCAGCTACTGCTGATTTTTCTGGTTGTTTTAGTCTGCAGTGTCTCTCATGTTCTTTGATTCTGGTGTGGATGCTTCGTTTTGTGGTTCCAATGTATACCTGGCCACAACTGCAAGGTATCCGGTATACTCCTGCAGTGGTGAGGGGGGTCCCTTCTGTCCGTAACATTTGTTGTATTTTTGTGGTGGACTTGAATACTGTTTGTAGGTTGTGTTTTTTCAAAAGTTTCCCCATGCGGTCCGTGACCCCTTTGATGTATGGCAGAAATACTTTATTTGTGGGTGGCTGTTTTTCTTCTTCAGTTCGGTGTTGTTTTCTTGGTTTGATGGCTCTTGTGATTTCATTTTTGGAGTAGCCATTTGCCTGTAGGGCCCACAACAACCATTAGATCCCGGCCGTGAAAGCCTTCGCGAATACAATACCATCCACCATTACTCCAAGAATCCTTTCCTGGTCAATCACCAACTGTTTATATTTACTCAACTTCCTTCCTTCCTTTGCCACCAAAGCACTTCCCTTAAGCCTAGACCTCTTCCAGACAGAACCCTCTTCCCGCTTTTCCCCCCCTGCTTGGTTCTAGACAAGACACAGTTTACCGTGGTTCATATCCAAACAAGCCCATTAGATGCTGCTATTTAGGTGATCCTTAAAAATCTCAAAAATTAAAGAAATTCAGATCCATAGTGGAACTTTACTGTTAAAGCTGGTTTTGTAGTTTTGTTTTGGCATGCTTCCTGAAAGCATGAAGTGGACATGAACTTCAGCTGAGAAGCACCGTAACACTAAACTACTATATTCCTGGAAAAAAGACACACCTAGGTTAAGTCTTACTTGAATTAAACAGTACTTGCTATTATCTTGCCCATTCCCTATTTGGGAGAGATTCTTCTAGAGTTCTTTCCAAATCCCACTTTTTAAAAATCTCCCTGAGTGATCATTGTGTCATGAGCAAATCTGGTCACCTCTGACTATATCCCTGACTCTCCATAACATATGATTTTAGGGATGTATCATCCAGAATTGCAGTTTGAGCACTGGCATTATTCTGCAATGCTATTCTTTCCCCATTACATTTGTGTGTACTGTAATTCCATAAAAATACATGAAAACTAAAAACAATCACATTATTTTCTTGGTTGATTAGCTCCAGCCCTATTTAGTAAAATAACCTCAATATGGAATTTTGTATCTACGAACTTGTCTCTTGTATTTTTAATACCTAGATTTTTGTATGCAGATAATTCAAAAGTTATCCTGGATAATTTTACAAAGGCATGATCATTTATAAGACTGAAGCATGCTCCTTGAGTTCACAGTCATTTATCTTTAGTTGGCAGGAAAATTGAATTTGGTTTGGCAACAGCCTTTAAGAAAACACTGAAAATCAGAAATGTGTGTATAGGGGAGATATTTGACTAGAAAGCTCAAAGTATGCATTGAGAACTGGAACTGAGCATAAGCTTGAACTAAATGGGCTGTTTTCGGCCTGTATTTCCAGTCTCCTAGCAAATATTTGTTTTCTCTAAAGAGAGGAAGTGTAAGTATGAATGAAACAACCTTCAAGTCAAAATCACGAGTAAAAATATTCTCTCTCGTTTTATTTCTTGAACGCGACGAAAATGAGGTGCTATTCCCCTTCTCTGTGTAGAAGAATGACAAAAATCAGGATTGTATCCAACCCCCAGAAGATCCCTTCAGAGTCTTAATTCCCAATATTTCCATGTCCAATCAAGTAGCATGAAACATTTGCCACATGTTTTCATTCAGATCGGAATGAAAACATGCCAGAAAAAAGAAAAGAAAAAGAGAATGATGTTTGTCATTGCCTCCCAAACAGGAACTGCAGCTGTATATTAACTGGAGAGATCATTTCCAGCGTACAAATCAGTTTTCCTTGCAGTTGGAGATCATAGTGAATAATGACTGGGTTGTTTAAGAAAGCATGACCAGTTTGAGAAGGAGGTTCCTGCCACTCTGACATGTTCACAGTATAATTTATTGCATGCAGCATATAAAACTGTGGTTACCAGGTCTTACTGCCAAGCTTAGTGGTGGAGAATCTCTTGAAAAGACCACATCACAGCACTGGCAGACCTTGCCCTTGTAAAAGGCATTTGAATTCCTGAAATCTTGCTATGTTTTTGAGTAAAATGGCCTGCAAGGATTTCTCCTATTCGCGTCTTCTGGCTTTTCTTCTGTTTCTTCGCTTTTGTTTGTGCCAAGATGAATACATGGAGGTGAGCAGAAGATCTAGCAATCCGGTGGCAAAAGTATTGCAAAGTCACCATCAGACTGGCCACAAAGGTTCCAGCAGCAGGGAATTATTGAGACAGCGGAGTCGGCTTGTTGAGTGGACGGTTGAGGATGATGATGATGGTAATAGTCCTTCTACTGACCAAAATGCCTTGAAACTAGAGGTAGATGATGTAGCACAAGCTACCTCAAATAGAGTCCAGGTACTCTGAATTCATCTTCTAAGACGACCTTTAGAAAATTGATGAGATTTTGCTTTCCTACATAAGACAGCTAGTCCTTGTTTTAGGAAAAGTTATGAAAAAATTATAGATAGACACTTTGGCTATGTTATAAACGTGTTCTTTTCCAGAATTACACTAAGATAGAATGTTTATAATAAATTAGTGTATCAAGTTCTATAAGCTGTAGGTGGGAGGTCTGCATGCAATTAGATACTTTGACTCCCCCCCACCCCCGGTTATGCATTGGTCTAGATATGAGCCCAATTTTATGCATGTTTACTTGGAAATAATCTTAACAAATCCCAAGCAATCACTGCCTATATCTGTGATTAGGTTTGCAAATTAATGGTGCAAATCCAGTCAATGTTAAGAACTTCTAGTCTCACTGAAGTCAATGGGATTTTCTTAATATTGTGTAGAATAATGCATTTTTTTAAAAAAGAAGGAAGTTAGGTTATTACTGTGTATTGGACCAAATTCTGTTCATAAAGCACTATGCAAACTATGTGTTATATGTGTTAAACTATGTGCAAACTATGAATTATAAAGATTTTTTCATCAAGCAAAATGTCAGGGATGAACAAATGAATATAACACTGGAGAACAGATGGATCCCTCTGTCCTTTTAGGATTTTGCACTGCATTTTGTGTGCTATATAATGTGTATATATCAGTAAGGCTAAAATATGAGTGAACATGTATAGAATTGCATTGTAAGAATGGTGAGGAAAAGCAAAGGGACTGTTACATGGTGATTTTAAAACAATGAATATTGTTGAATTAGTACATTAAATGAAGGTTGTGATTTACTAAATTTACTGTCAGTACTAATCATACGATTTCAAGATAATTAGCCCAACTGAAATGGGCTTAAACTTACAAACTTCATTTTGGTTGAGCAGATCAACATGAAAAGGGGTAATGTATTGTTTGAGATAGTGAGCTACTGATTATGTATTTGAACCATTATTTAAATAATTATTTTTTAAAAGTATAGTCCAGTCAATACATTACCAAAATCCTCAAAAAAGGGAACAATAAAACATGCAATGCAATTTGGAACAATAAAAACCACAATAGTGATGGAATAATACTAAACATTTATCATGCAGGCACAGAAATTAAAGTATACTGCTTCAGATATCTTAGCAATTATTTAAAAATTCAGTATTAAAAGACCCCCTGAAAAGAAAGTTCTTAATTTAAAAAACAAACAAACCCCTAAAAGGACCAAGCTCCTCAATGAATTCCAGAAACTGCAGTATGTGAGAGGGCACTTCTGGAAAAAAAAAATTCTGTTGACTGTTGAATCCAGTCTTACCTCAAAAGGAAATGGCATCTGTTAAAATAAAAATGTTCTGTACTCCATGTCAATAAGACAGGGTAGAAATGTTATTTTTCTGAAGTTCAGAAAAACAGTTGAATGAGACATAAAACTAACTAGTGACAATCTTTCTGGTTATTCTAAAAATCAATTAACCTGTGGGAAGAGGATATAAAAGTATAAATTAGGGCTCTTTCAGGCAGGGCAAGAGCATCTGGAGAAGAATCAGATTCTGAACAGCTGGTTTGTTTTTCCTACTGTCCAGATGATACCTTGATTTGATATGTTCAATATCTTTGCATGCTTTTCTGTGATTTTTGTTTGTCTCCACTGAATACAAGGTTTATATTGTTCATGGATTTGTCTTGTGAGGGCAGAGTCTAGAGCTGTGGCAATTCAATGGAAACCTCCAAGTCTCCTGGTTGGAAGCTTTTAATTAGCTCACAAGTTGTTGGTTTTTTGTATGTTTGTTTGTGAAGCAGAAAAGTAACTCTAGAAATAACACTCCAGCAGGGAAATTGATTTTTATGAAGTTTTTGAACAAAACGTTTGTAGATTTTCTAAGAAGAGGAGGTTCTTTATTACCCTGTTTCCCCAAAAATAAGACCTAACTTGAAAATAAGCCCCAGTATGATTTTTCAGGATGCTCGTAATATAAGCCCTACCCCAAAAATAAGCCTTAGTTAAGTGAAGCCCCGCCCTCCACCATTGTGCAGCATTGTGCAGCAACCAGACTATAAAATAAAACATCCCCTGAAAATTAGCCCTAATGTGTTTTTTTGGAGCAAAATTTAATATAAGGCCCTGTCCTATTTTGGGGGAAACACAGTAGCTAGCAGACTACAGAACAACTGGGTCTCAGCAAGACAAGGCTAAACAATTATTACTCCATTAGTTCGGAGTTTAGAAGAATTATTTTTGAGGGCTATAACTTCCTGCAATCACACATTCTGAATCCCCCAGCCAAAAAGGTGATTCTTCTAAGCTCTGAAGTTAGCACAACACTGTATCATAGTGGTATCTGTTATACACACAGGATCTTATGTCATATATTACTTTCTTAGCCATTATACTAATATAATTATGTACAACAGCAGGCATGCTCAATGAACTGTTTTTACTTTTGCATTATCTTAACAGACTACACAGAGTGGACCTCAAAGCCCACCTGAATGTGGTTGTAGAGGGGATTTTGGATACCGAACTTATCAGGGCCCCCCAGGTCCTCCTGGAATGCCAGGTAAATAAAAGAAAAACCCACCACATAATTATTCTGTGTCAGGGTGCTGGCTGTTCTATATAGGGGACAAGATGTATCGGGTGACTGGAGTCAGTCACCTCACCAACATCTTTGCAGGTATGCGTATTGCTGCCCTAAGTGCAGAGCTTGAAAAAATTACTTGTTGAGATTAACAAATTCCCACAGTCATTCAGCTAGCGTTGCTAGTGGCTGTGCTGCCTGGAGGATTCTGGGAGCTGCAGTCTGTGCTGTGCCTGAGGGACCAAAGCATCTGAAGATCCTGCACAGTGATAGTCCTCATCCTTGCTTGTTTTCTTTTCCCCCTCAGTTCACTCCCTCAGTCTTTTGCATCAGATGCATCTCGTCAAAGGGACTCAGAGAATTCTAGTACAGTATGTAGTTTCTTCATGATATACAGATGTGGTCTCAAAATAGCTTTCCACGCTTCAGTTATACCCACTGACATAAAGAAGTTGCCATCAGTCTTGGTAATAAATTGCTGCAAGTTATGAAGCTGGCATAGGCTTTTGCTTGTGCACAATTGACAAATGCCAATACTCACTTCTTACCTTGTGGAAATTCACTGCTGAGATTTACGTCTGCTGTGTTACACCAATACAGAAACTCAACAGGATTTTAGCCAGTGTGTACTTACACAACATGGAAGTAGCAACCATGTTCTTTGTAATAAGAGACTGTTCTTCTGTCTTTTTTCCCCTGCAAGTCATTGGCAGCAGCAGTGGTTCCAACATCCTGTCCATATAACACAGCACAGTTTCTTTAGTTTTTTTTGGCAGTATTCTAATAATAGCAATTTCCAGTAATAGAAGTATGACATCGCTATATAAAATGCTTTTATAAGCAACTTTGGATGGCAAAAATGTACAAATAGCATGGTTATTTTGACATAAGCCCACACTGATGAATAGACTTTATTATATGATCTACTCACCAAAGCCTTTATTCGATAAAAGTAAGGTATAAGATTTCAGTCACATAAAAGCACAAAATGTGCATTAAGGTCTGTAATACATATGTGTGCATGTTGTACAGTAATTTTAGAACACAGCTATGAGGGTTTGGCATCCTAATAAAGAATGCTTCAATATTTTTATCTTATTTGGAGTATTGACTTAAAAACCAATGAGTAGGATCTCTTCCATTTAACTTCATAACACAGAATTGTTTTTTCAGACAATAAATTATATACTTTATAGAACACACAGCTGAAGATAATGTTTCTAGTTCCACCAATCAATTCTAAACAAATTCAGCTTTTATATGCTTTATATAATTTGGAGGTTAACAATTTGGTTTCAGTTTTGTAACTAGTAATTTACTGTAGTCAATTATTATAGTCTCTTCAAAAGCTATGGGTTAAAAGATAATTTTATTCTGGAAAATGCAATATGCCACTTAATTCCTGAGTACGGAGAGGCTGTTGAAGATTATGTTGGCTCAGTTTGTATCTATAGAAGATAGCCGATTTTGTTCCTCACAGACTTCTGTAGGGCTATCAAGGCTCTGGGGCAAATCCAGACATTTCGGGGTGTGCCCACACCCTGCCCCTGTTCTTAATCCATTCTACAGGTCACTATATCTGGACTGAGGCCTACTGTGCCAGCACAGGTCAATGTTGCAACTAAAACACACTATTGTGTAAGGCCTAAAAGGTAAAGGTTCCCCTTGACATTTTCAGTCCAGTTGTGTCCGACTTTAGGGGGTGGTGCTCATCCTGCTTTTCAAGCCGTGGAGCCAGCGCCTGTCCGAAGACAGTTTTCCATTGTCATGTGGCCAGCATGACTAGGGAACGCCGTTTTACCTTCCCAACGAGATGGTATCTATTTATGTACTCGCATTTACATGCTTTCGAACTGCTATGTTGGCGAGTTGCTGGGACAGAGCGACGGGCGCTCACTCTGTCGTGTGGATTCGATCTTACGACTGCTGGTCTTCTGACCCTGCAGCACAGGCTTCTGCGGTTTAGCCCACAGTGCCACCACGTCCCTTATGTGAGGCCTAGTGAATTTAAAAAGTTATGTAATCATGAAGGTCTAGACTCTAGAATATTCTGATGATTAGAAACAAGAGTATTCAGCTAAGAGTATTACTATTATCACTATTGCATATTTGGTTATGACAACACTTTCACTTCTACCAATACCATTTGCAGATTGCCTACCTGGAAGTTATTTCTTTCATTTATTTTCCAGGTAATATTCACTTACTTTCCCTTCAGACCCTTAAAACTGGCATTCCAACTCTATAGCCTCTTTTTTATGCCACACACATTTTCCGACATTTTAGAAGTTATATATGGGCCTTCTATTGTGCAAAGTAATATGTGATTTGAAGAATATTAGAATCACCTAACATGTTGTAGACTGAAAAACAGAAAATAAATTTGAAGGAGACCGTCCTTTTAAGCTTGTCTCTTTAGTGAGCAATACATTCCTTCGTTTTAAGGAAATCATGGAAACAATGGAAATAATGGAGCACCCGGTGTTGAAGGAACAAAAGGTGACAAAGGTGACAAGGGGGACATGGGACCCCGAGGAGAGCGGGGCAACCATGGACCCAAAGGAGAGAAGGGTTACCCTGGCATCCCACCAGAACTTCAGGTAAAATTCTTAAAAATTCATGATTTCTATCATGAGGTGGGGGAGATTCCCCTGTCATACATTAGTGATCAAGTGAGATGTCATAATATGAATTAATTATTAAATGAATATGCAAATACATAATTAAAAATACAGTCAGATTTTATATTCTGAAAAGTTTAGACCCAGAGCAGGCCGGCCTGAAGCTTTGTTTTTTTTTTCCCCAGGAGACCCACGAAGAACCACTAATTGCAGACAGCTAAAAAGGAGTGAATTGGGCAGGTGAACCTTAATTTTGAACCATAGTGCTATTTGTTTGGATTACAACTTCCAGAATCACCTCAGTGAGCATGGTTACTATGGGGGCCTTGGAAGTTGGATTCCAAACAAGTACCACTCTGGTTCAAAGTTAAGGTCCACTCCTTTTTAGCTTTCTTCAATTAGTGGTAAGCCAAGGATTGGCAAGAGGGCAACATCCAAGGAAGGGAGGCTATGGTCATGGACTAAACTGCATTGAATTTAGGGGCCTTTATGGACACTGGCAGTGAAACAACTTGGGTTCTTTGTGTGGCCACCTAAACCAAATGCAGTCACAAAAGGGACTGTGAATCAAACTGATGCCTCTAATACCTGCCATTGTAGTCACAGTCTCAGTTTCCACAAATCTTCTCAGGACTGTTTTGTGTTGCTGGGAGGTAAACCTTCTGATTCACTTCCTGTATTAATCAGTGTTCACCCAGGTTGATATTTTAGAAGCAGATAGAGTTGGAGAAGAAAGCAACAACAAGACATTGAACCTTGTAACTTATTCTACATTAAGAACTGGAAAAAGTGCTTGTGAAAATAGCTAGTATTTTTTAAAAACTCCTTGAACTGATCTTAAGAGGTGCTAGATAGAGAGGAGCATGAACTGCCAGTTTGATAGTTTGTGCCAGATGTTTGGCAGTTCCTAGCCCCCCTCCTCCAGCAGGCGCCCATTGAGAGACAGCGCCTGGAGGAGCCGGGGCAAGGAAGCAGTTTGTTCCCATCATTAGTGTTGGATTGTCTCACACCATGCTATGACAGAAACATTAGAACATAAAAACAGTCCTGCTGGTCAAAGCAAACATTCGTCTCGTCCAGCATTCTGTTTATACAGTGACTAACAGGTTGCCCACCAACAGTCTCCCTCCACTGCTTCTGCTTCTCAATAACACATATACAGAGTACTGAAATAGTGAAAGAAATATATAGATCCAATAATGATTTTGCTCAATTAATTTGTCACAGCTAAAATATTATTTTATTGATTTATTTTATTTATATCCTGCCCATCTAGAGTTAAATATTTCAACATATTTTGCAGACTCTCCATAATGAGCTTTATAGTATTAATCAAATGGGGATAAGTAGTCATTAAGTCCTGATGAATTAATCAAGAATACTGTGAGGAAGGTCACTACTGCTTGAGTTTGCATACAAATCTCCATGCACAAGAAAGAAAGAAAGAAAGAAAGAAAGAAAGAAAGAAAGAAAGAAAGAAAGAAAGAAAGAAAGAAAGAAAGAAAGAAAGAAAGAAAGAAATCTGAAACATTTATAAATCAGGCAAATAAAGTAAATGCAAGCAGAGTATTATGCATTGAAGCCTCAATCCCAGCCCAACTGAAGGCAATACATGCTTACTTGGAAGTAAGTCCCACGTAGGCCTATAAAAATGTGCACAGAATTGCAGCTTTCCTCTCTGATTTCTTTCTCTTTTTTTGAAGACTGGTGGGTCAAGGTACTACATAGTTCCAAACCATAAAACAGAGAACTTTTCTAGTTAAATGAAAAGTGAAGTCTGTTTCCAGTGTTTGTATTCTGGGTTTATTTCACACTTGCACAAAACTGAAGAGTAAGCTTCAGTCTCCCCACCTTCAAGTTCACAGCTGCATAACTGGCACAGAAAGGAAGTTATTTCCTCAGAACTGCTCAGTGTTTGAAGTGCAACTTGACTACAGTAGTTCTTGTGTTAAAGTGTAATCTCCAACTGAGACATTTACCCTTCAAGCGTACATCTGTATTCTCTCCTTTCCGTATATGAACAGCTCTCTGTCTATATGTAAATCAATGAGATTTTTGTCACTGGAGTTTGCTGAGAGCTGGCCCAAGTCCTAAAAGTACATCTAGGAAATTAAAGCAAATATACCCCAAACAAAACTGGGGAAGAAACGAATGCGGAATGGATTGACTCCAAGCATGTCTTCCAATTTGTCTTTCTCCTGCTTGGTAGCTGATGTCTATACTTACCCTGTATTTGTATAGGTTGCATTCATGGCTTCAATGGCAACCCACTTCAGTAATCAGAACAGTGGAATTATCTTCAGTAGTGTTGAAACCAACGTTGGCAATTTTTTTGATGTAATGACTGGCCGGTTTGGTGCCCCAGTGAATGGTAAGTGTAAAGAATAAGAGAATCCATTAGGGCTGTGCACAGTGAAAACAAAACCTAGAACATTCATTTTTGAATCCAGTGGTTGAAATCCTGTTGCGCAGATACGCTGATCAGTGGGAAATGACGTAATTGGTAGTGACAGACTGTCACTAACTAAAGAGTCCTATTCAGTTTTGGGTTGCATGCAACTTTGTCTCACTGCACTCAAGTTTTGCACAACCTAAAAACAAAGAACCGACTCTTTAATTAGCAACAACCTGCTGCCGCTGCCTCCAGTGACATCATTCCTGCTATGCCAGCATAGCTTGCAACAGAATATTGGTCAATTAGTTACTCACTGCATTTTAAACACCATTCATTGCTGTTAAATCTGAGTACTCTACACCTTGGAAAACTCTGGAAAGGGTGACCATAAATAAGTCAGAATTGACCTGATGGCACATAATTATTGTGACACAGAGAATTAGGAATACAGTGGTGCCTCGCTTAACGAGCGCACCATTTAATGACGAATCTGCATAGCAACGTTTTTTTAATGGTGAAACATCGCATTGTGATGATCGGTAAGCGTTTCGCTTACCGATTTTCACATCACGATGTTTTTTTAACAGCTGATCGGCATTTCCAAAATGTCCGCCGGGTAAAAAAAATGTCCGCCTGCTGTGTTTTTGCCTGGATTCCTTGCTTACCGGGCAGTGAAAATGGCGGCCACATGGAGGATTTCCGCATAACGGTGAGTTTTATGCCCATAAGAACACATTAAACGTGTTTTAATGCATTCTTATGGGCTTTTTTTACCCGCATAGCGACGAATCCACATAGCGACGATTTTTTCGGAATGGATTATCGTCGCTATGCGGGGCACCACTGTAAATGGAATAATGAATTTGGTATGTTCATTTTATGTAATCAGTGGGCAATGGCACATAATGCTAAATGGAAAGATTTTGATGGTAGCTGACACCTGCTGCTAATCCACTTTGGAAATCAACTACCTTGTAAAAACATTGTTTTCAAAATCTGAAGGATCCATGTAAATGATGTTCTCCTTGATTTTTCTGCTGGATTGTAGGGTTCTTGTTTGTTTGTTTAAGTGGAATAGTACTAAATTGAAAACTCCTGACTTGCTGCCTGAACTCTGCCATTGGTACAAAGTGAAACAGCCGCCCACCATTCCTAAAAGTGATTTTTTAAAAGCATGAAAAAACGTGAGTTTTGTTACACTTTTGTCATGGTTGATGCCAGTTTGACCCTTGCAGAATCTGGACAGTCGGAAAAATGCTGCTATCATCCATGTGTGTAAGGTGCACTGGATACTAAGTCTGGATGATCCTAGTTGTTATTCAAACTGTCGATTGAAGCATAGAGAGGAAGTAACACAGGACTTATAAAAACTTTAGGCAAAGAATGATCCTGCCTCATCTGTCTTATATGTACAATTTGATAAACTGCATGATTGTTTTCAGGGGTATATTTCTTCACCTTCAATATGATGAAGCATGAGGACGTTGAAGAAGTTTATGTTTACCTAATGCATAACGGCAATACAGTTTTCAGCTTATACAGGTGTGTTGACTAGCATGTGTAGATGTTTTGCATTTGCAGTTTTTTTTAAAAAGTGCTATAGCTAGTAGTAGAGCATGTAGCCTACATATACACAGGGCCAGAGTTAACATCCCAAACTCAGTGAAGTATCAGGCTGCAAATTATATGAAAGACCACGATGAGGTCCTTTTGTCACACAAAATAAACAAGGGTGGGCTAAACCAGTGGTCCCCAACTTTTTTGGCATTGTGGACCAGTTTAGCAGGGGGTGCATGCCTGCATGGGGGGAGCTGTGCACGTGGGGGGCGGGGCGGGAGATCTGTCTTGGCGGCCCAGTCCTGCCAAGGCCACGGCCTGGTACCGGGTCGCAGACCGGGAGTTGGGGACCCCTGGGCTAAACAAATAAATATAACCTTTTATAAGGTATTAACTTTAAATTAGGCTGCTTGATGGTGACCTGGAATTTAACATTCCTAGCCAACTCACACTGCCCAGCATAGAACTGTTTTTTTAATGCAGGAAAATTGATACGTACCTGGAGCTGAGGTTAACTGCAAATGACAATCTGCAACAGAAAATGGGTGCTGTACCTTTTTGCCATCCACCTCTTGCTCGTCAACACTCGCAGTAGCAAGAGTGCCAGACCTCGTTCACATTAGGAAAACATTGCATTTGTTTTATATAACAATTGTGAGATATTGAGAACACAAAGTTCATCTTCTGTTGATTCTTTATTCTTAGCTATGAATCAAAAGGAAAAGCAGACTCATCAAGCAACAGTGCTGTGCTTAAACTCGCCAAGGGAGATGAAGTTTGGCTGCGGATGGGCAATGGGGCACTTCATGGAGATCACCAGCGCTTTTCTACTTTTGCAGGATTCCTTCTTTTTGAGACCAAGTAGATGATTCCGAAATATGGTTTCCTAAAGCAGAAACTGCTATTTGTTTTCTAGATTCCTTAGAACAACATAGCCTTATGCTAACACCACAGGGCCTTTATAGGCCCCGATGTTTTGGTATCTATGGAACACAGTAAGAAAAGTTGGTCCAAATTGATTATATCCTCTGATACAGAGTTTTCATGTGATTTATGATCACCACATCTTGATCTGGTCCTCATACACTTAAGTAGTTACTAAGCACCTATTACAGAGAATTTAACAGGCCGTTAAACATTGTCCCACTGCAGAGGCCTCATTCATATGGATTTCTTGCAAGTACAGGCATATAGAGTGATTTTTTCCCCTGAAATTAATTAAAAGTGGCTTAATTGGGACAAATGTATCAAAGACCAACCAACCATTTGTCAGTTTGCTTGGGTTTTTTTTAACCTTTTGTACATGTCCATTATCAATTTATAATGACCATTTATTTGAATAGTTGAGACAGTTTTAAAAGATAACTTCTCAACATTAAAATTATTGCTAGCTTGAACATGAAGCTGCATCTTAGGGGGAAAATATGTTAGATCTTTCTATAATTTATCAAATCTTGATTTTCACTCTCTGAGTGATTACAAGTAGGTTTAGCTGAATGAGAAATAGTAATCCTAAGGTGGTAGTGGAAAACTGCAAGAGAGCCACCATTTCTCAAGTATTGGTGGCAGCAGTCAAAGGGGGAAGGGAAGGCTGAATGTCCATTTCTGCACATCTCCTGTTTCGGCCTTTGGAGGTGTTTCCCTTTCTTTTTGGTCCTAATGGAAGGAAAATAAATGTATGGGCGGTGTACTTTTTTGTCCTTTTGTGGCATGATGCGTATGAGGGTGGTGGGGAAAGGGAGCTTTAGAGCTGGCAGGTTCAAGGCCTCTCCCAATCTGTTCCCAATACAGCACTTTTAACCCCTGGTATTACAGATAACAGGGGGGGGGGGCTCCCATGTGCATAAATGCTTCCTCTTTTGTTATCAGTGAAGTTCCTGTCCTCTGAAGATGCCGGCCACAGAGACTGGCGAAATGTCAGGAAGAACAATCTTCAGAACACTGCCAAAGAGCCCGAAAAACCCAGAACAACCATTCCTTTCTCTTGCTACGGTACTTTGCCCATAGCTGGCTTGTGACCAAAAAAGGGTTTCCCTCCCCTGAAACTCCAACTTTAAGACCCCAAAACCCCTAAAGAAGGCCACCAGATGGACTACAGTATAAGATTGCATGCTCCTGGTTGGAATGGTTAAGTACCGTGTTTCCCTGAAAATAAGACAAGGTCTTATATTAATTTTTGCTCCAAAAAACGCATTAAGGCTTATTTTCAGGGGACGTTTTATTTTACAGTCATATCATCTTCTGGTTGCTGCACAATGCTGGAGGGTGGGGTTTCACTTAATTGGGGCTTATTTTGGGGGCAGGGCTTTTATTACGAGCATCCTGAAATATCATACTAGGGCTTATTTTCAGGTTAGGTCTTATTTTTGGGGAAACGGTATAAACTGTAAATGTAAGTACTTTGACTTAACAGGAATATGCATTGAAATGTATATTATATTTTATGTTTAAGCTTATTCAAACGGTAGCAGTCAAGAACATAATGTTTAAGAATACAGTATAATAGCAACATTTTGGCATGCTTTAAAAATCATAGAACCATTCGATCATTTATTCTAGTTAGCAGTATTCGGACCCTAGCTTTTAGCAATATGAAACCCCTTTGTATTTGTTGTCATGAGAAGTGTTCTTATTTTGTAAACTGAACTTTTACTAATTAAATTGTTTTTGTATAAGTCTCTTGTGAATATATTGTGCAGAAAGAAATATCAATCAGCACAGAAAGCTGAATAACTAGTCGACATTGGATATTTCAAAGCACTTCAGAAACACCAAAAGCTTGATCCAAACAGCGACATACTACAGCAGAGCTCTAGACAAAGTCTAAACTGCAAAAAATACATTTGCATTGCAATAAAAAACCAAACAAAAATAAATTCAACAAAGTTTCTTGCATGCCTTTTCCCACTAGAAGCAACTGTATAAAGCGTATGCTCCACGGGAAGGGGCTGACACATTTGAAGGAGATTGCAGACTGTAAACTATTCTTCACATACCACCTTATAAGATTTGCTATGCAACTTATACCATCCTGATTCAGCCTTTTTATTTCACATTGTGTTTATGGCTGTGGCCAAAAAAGGTTGAGAATGGTGGATGTAAAGCATATTTAAACATTCCATACTATATGCAATGGCACAATGTGAACATACACCCTCTATTCTCTTCTTTCTTTTCTTAAGCAAGACATCTATAGAGGCCAGTTTTTCAGATTGTTTAGACAAGAAAGGAAATGCTTGTAGACTGAGATGGGGGAGCCTCACCCCAGCATTTCAAATGGAAGCTGCTCTTGCATGAAAGTGAGATGGCACTTCCTAGAGGACTATCCTCAGAGAGTGCATGTCTATCCCTTGGACTCTTAGTTGTGGAGTCCCACAGGGTTCTATCATCTCCCCATTGCTGTTTAATATCTATGAGGCGCTAGGGAAGGTCATCAGGAGTTTTGGAGCTTTGTGTCACCAATATGTGGGTGACACCCAGCTCTCTTTCTCCTTTCACCCTTCTGCAATGAATGCTTTCCCGTCCCTTGAGTCCCTCCTGGACGCTGTGCTGGGGATGATGGACAAAAGACTGAAGCTGAACCTGGACAAGACAGCAGTCCAGTGTCTGCGGTCTGAGGGCCTTCCTCTCTTTTGGAGAAGCTACTCTCTCTGCTAAGGATGAAGTTCACAGTCTGGGTGTACTCCTGGACCCAGCGCTATCAATGGAGTCCCAGGTAGTGTCTGTGGTCCATTCTGCTTTTTTTTTTTCCGTTTAAGGCAGATTGCCCAGCTACCTTGGCACTGGATCTCTCACCATACTGGTCCATGCACTGGTAGTCTAGGAATTAGATCACTATAATGCTCTTTATGAAGGGCTGCCCATGAGGCTGCTACAGAAACTTCAGCATGTTCAGAATATGGTGATGAGATTACTGAGATTACAGAGTGATGAAATACCATTATATATCCCCTACCTTGGCCGCCTTGCTCTGGTTACCTGTTTGTTTCTGTGCGAGCTTCAAGGTGATGATGCTGATGTACAAGGCCCTAAACAGTTTAGGACGTTGATACCTGGCAAAAAAGAGAAGACCATAAATCAGGCCTTCTCTGCGGTTACCACCCCACCTCTGGAATAATTTCCTGCCTAAAATTTGCCTGGCCCCTTCACTGGGAATTTTCAATCTCTGAAAACATCACTGTTTAGACAGGCTTTCCCGGAGTTTACATCATCATAGCGCACAAGTTTTTCAGCGCTTATACTATCTGTTCCATTATTTATTTTTATTTTATTTTATTTTATTTTATTTTATTTATATCCCTCCTATCTGTTGCCTTTTAAATTATTTTTAGTTATCCTATGCTGTTTTGTGTACCTGATTTGATCGGTCTAATTTGGTTTTTTGCATAGTTATTATGTTCAGTTTTCTTAAAAGCGTTGTCTGTTGTTTCACTGTATTGTGAACCATCTAGTATGGCCTTGGTAGCCAGATGGGCAGTATAGAAGTCAAATAAATACTGTAAATAAATTTCACTTTCAATACATGAAAAACAAAATTGCATGATATACCTGCAGTCTGATTGACTTCACTCAGTTTTTTAGCTGTTGAACTTTTTTTCAACAGCAGCGAATTAACGTAGTTGCTACCTCTATGAATTTTAAGCCTGTGCAAATTTAAATCCATGAGACAAATTGCTGACAATGTTGTGCTCGCAGACGTCTAGACTGTGAAACTAGAATCTTGCCAGTATACTTTCCCCTTGAATTGCACAGATCAGAGCAGCAGTTTTGGTTATACATATTTCCCCCAATAATTAAATATTCAATACACACTGTGCCCCTGGCCACCCAGAACCCTATAAACTCTACAATGAAGGCAAAGTCAAAGTGGTCTACTTGCCCCCAATAACAAAATTTATATTTCAGCTTCTAGATGAGGGGAGTAATTAGGACTTTTAAGGCTCATTACATACAGGACTGTACGCTTATGGAGAACCCTGATTTTGTGTGTGTTGTGTATGTGTGTGTGTGAGAGAACTAATTATGCTTTGTAGTTGAGTTATGCATCGATTTTGAACTACACTGGGTTCAGGTCTCCCTAACCTGTTGAAGGGAGAAGTGTACTCTCAGTGACTTCAGTACAAATCAACAGACAGCTATTTAGTAATTTCTCCTGTATTTATTAGAAATGGATGACCTTTCCAAGCAAAGCAATTCATTGTGAGGGAACCACGGGGCCCAGTAGATAGCTCAGAGAGTTAAAGAGCCATTGATTGGAAGTTCAATTCCCCACTATGCCTCCCAAAAGACCCACCTGTGTACTGTATCTTTAGCCAAGGTGCACAGTCTCACCACGCTCCCAGAAAAGGGGGGAATGGTAAACCTGAGTGCCCTGCTCTCCCCTGGAAAACGTCAGGATCCATCTGACCTACAATTTGCTCTGCTTGTTCCAACGTAAAAAAAGCCCAACACGATTCTGGGTAGTACAAGCTGAATGTTTCAAAAGTCAAGAGCGCTCCGTGTATTGAGCGTGGCTTCCTCGGATTGCAATTGCGGTGTCTCGCTTTCTCCACAAACGCGGCTCTTAACCCACGCCCTACTTTCCCAATGTGTGAAACCGGCCGACCCGCAGGATCCTCTCCTGCCCAGGCCTTTCGGGCGGACGCTGGAAACTCAGCCCACGCTAGGAGGCGACAAGCCAGGCTCGGGAGGTTAGACCAGCCGGGGCCTGCCGCCTTGTTGGTCGCGTCTTTCCTCCCTTGCCGAGGCCTTCCTCCTCAGTCGTGATGGCGCTGCACGGGGTGCGGGTGCTGGAGCTGGCGGGCCTAGCGCCGGCCCCGCTCTGCGGCCTCGTCTTGGCCGATTTCGGGGCGCAAGTCGTGCGCGTCGATCGCTCGCCCCGCACCGCCGTGGCCACGGACGTCCAGGGGCGCGGGAAGCGCTCGCTGGCGGTGGATCTGAAGCAGCCGCTGGGTCCTGCGACGCTGAGGCGGCTCTGTCAGAAGGCAGACGTGCTGATCGACCCTTTCCGACCAGGTGCCGCTTGGCCCGCCCGCCCGCCTTCCCGTTCGTCTTTAAGCCGGGGGTGGGTGGGCGCACGTGTGGACTGCGGGACGAAATCCGGGGCTTGTGGGTCGGGAAGGATCCGCGCCTGTTCGGACCAGAGGAAGAAGCATGGCGGGGGGGGGGCGGCTTTTACGTGGCTGAGGGTGGAAGAAAGGCGGCGCTTTTACTAGGCTTAGCAAGGGAGAACACTTTATTCCGAATTTTTTTGGGGTGCAGAGTCTCTTCCTGAAGACTCCCGTTTGGGCTGACTATAACCCCTTGCGGGGGGGGGGGGAACTGGGGCATGCGTTGCTCTGGCTTTCTTCCACCACCACCCCCGTTTATAGGGCAACACGCCCCCCTTCCCGCCTTCTGACCGCCCCTTTGCACGCCTCTAGGAGTGCGCGTCTTCTGAGGAGGGGATCCTGAGGGGCAAACTACAAGGAACGAGGAGCGTTATATTAACCCTTGCTGCCTCACGTTGCTACCGGCGAACCCCTTCGCCGAAGCCACTTTCGATTTCCCAGCCCTTCCAAGGGAAGGGGCTCAGCAGGAGACACGAGTTGTACTACTCCGACGTTTGTGTTCTTAAAAGCATGCCTTGCCCTGCAGTTGCACCGTTCGCAATGAATTTAAACACAGCACCTCCCAAACTCTTGACACCGCATCCCCCTTTACCTCTTGTTTGCTTCACCGCCGGGCGATTGGTGGGGTCGTGAGAATGGCGTTACCTCAGACCAAGGCAGCCACGAACGTCCGGCTGTCAGGAGGAGTAGGCGCTGTGAATAGGATGGCTGGGATGTTGGTAGGAAAGGAAGCCGAACTAGTTGGTGGGAAGGAGAACTTACCTGTGCTAAATGTCGGTTTGCCTGATAAAACCCATGAAAGAAGCGAGTCTGGTCATAAGCAGCAGAAGGAGACTACAGAACAATTAACCATTTGTAATCCATTGAAGATTAATTAATTAATTAAAGATTAATCCTCCTGAAGACAGAAGGGCCTGGCGTGCTCTGGTCCATGGGGTCAGGAAGAGTTGGACACAATTGAAACAACTAAACAACAGTCCCTTGAAGGGCATGACAGATGTACTACCATTTTGTATCATACAGCTATTTTGTGTAACCTTACCTGTTTTTAGAGATAACATGAAGTAAACAGGGTGTATGGGGTGAATAGCAGGTACACGGGAAGGACGGTTGCAGGAATGTGGAAAAACAGGAAAGCCGCAGAAGGCTGGTGGGGAATGGGTGCAGGGAAGGAGGGCGATGTTAAGGATATAAATATGTCTGGAATTGGGCTGTGGGGCAGGACACTCCTTGCCTGCATGCAGAGGACTGGTGGCTTGGCTTTGCCGAATAAAGGGACTGAAATTGATCTCCCCTCCTCCGGGTTTTATTGACTATCTAACAGACCGAATGGGGAAACTGGGCGGCCGACTAATGGGACCCTCCACCCCTAAATTACTAGAATGTGACGGGAGTGGAAATTTGGCTAGCAGTAATTCACTGTGAGGTGCCCAAAGCCACGTAGAGTGCAAGCAGCATTAAAAAAATGCTTTGGCTTTTTGTCAGTTTGTCAAGATTGAAGTCAGCCTTTTGCATCCTTTCCCCTTTGGAGAACTTAACCTCACCTCCAGAATGTATGTTTCTGCACCAGGGAAGTAGAAATGAGAATATTCCAGTGTAGACATGCCGAGAGGCATGGAGACAGCATACACTGGAAATACCCGGCTGTTCTACTCCTGTCCCAATGTTGCCTTTCTCAAAAATTTAAAGATAAAGGCAGCAAAATATCTACCTGGCTCCTGAGTGCTAAAAAACATTGGTCAGGCCAATTAAAGTTTGGTCATGTGAGAATTCTGCTTTAATGTTCAACCTGAGTGTGATTTCATACTGTTTTTGTATTTTCACTTTTATGGATCTACTTGTTAATTTTATCTCCCTATTTAGGTGTATTGGAAAAACTGGGTCTTGGTCCAGATATTCTCTGTCACGATAACCCCAAACTCATCTATGCTAGGCTAACTGGATTTGGCCATGCAGGAAAATATGCCAAGATGGCAGGTCATGACATCAACTATTTGGCAGTGTCTGGTACGTTAATACTTCAGCCATTTTTTAAAAGCAAAATTTCTCTTAGTTTAAATGTACAGTGGTGCCTCGCATAACGAGCGCCCCGTTTAACGACGAATCTGCATAGTGATGCGGATTTTGCAATTGCAAAAGCGATCGCATTGCAATGTTTAGAATGACTAAACATCGCATTGCGATGATTGGTAATCATTTTGCTTACCGATCTTCGCATTGCGATGTTTTAAAACAGCTGATCGGCGGTTCCAAAATGGCTGCCGGAAGAAAAAAATGGCCGGCCACAGCGTTTTCGCGCGGTTTCCTCGCTTACCGAGGCGGCGAAAATGCCGGCCGTATGGAGGATTTCCGCTTAGCGGTGAGTTTATCCCCCATAGGAACGCATTGAAGGGGTTTCAATGCGTTCCTATGGGGTTTTTTGCCCCGTATAGCGACGTTTCCAGATAGCGACAAAAAAAACATTTTAATTGAATAAAAAAACCAAATCAAGTATCCTATTAATTAGAAAGCAAATGATAGTTACTTATAATTTTTTAAAAAGTAAACCATTCAGTGGTTTATTTGGCAAATAATGCAAGGTTTTGCATTGTAAGCTTCTTTCCAAAAATCAGCTAACTAGATTACACATTACATGGTCTCCAACATCTTCTTTTGTAAGACTTCTGTACCAAGTACAGTGGATTGGCTAGGCAAAGGTGAAATGGGAGGGAAACTGTTTGTCTTTTGAGAAAGAGCTATCTAAATGTAGAAGATATCAGTATGATTTTCAAAACTGAAAGGGGGAAATTTATATCATTAGATGTTACGTATGCACGTTGAAACATGTACTTCATTGTATATAGGTGTGTTGTCAAAACTTGGCAGAAAAGACGAAAATCCGTATGCTCCTATCAATCTTTTGGCTGACTTTGCTGGTGGTGGTGTCATGTGTGCGATGGGCGTCATTATGGCACTCTATGAACGTGTAACATCTGGAAAAGGGCAAGTCATTGATGCAAGCATGGTAAGTTTATTTTTGAAAAACAAAATCTACCAACTCTTAAAAAGCAGATGGAACTATGTGCAAAGCTTTTAACACCTACATTTGTATCTATGATATCTACTGTATATCTTAATCTCAAAATTCAGGTTGTCTTCTTTTGTGTGTTTGGGACTTATTTATTTATTTTAATTATTTTTACTTTTTGCCTAAAAGGACCTTAACACACTTGCAGCCTCAGCAGGGGATATGTAATGCCCTTAAGGTGCATTCTCTAAATTCTGTCGCCAGGTGAGCAATGCAGCTGGCTTAGCTGGTTATTTGGGTATCCCTTGATAGATGATTCCTTGGGAATTTCTTGATGTCTCTTGACCTCAGGTTCTTCTGTCAGAAGACTTATGGAGCATATTCAGAATCAGCCCACCTACTCATGCTTTTGTTGGATGCTTGATATAGATTAAGCAACAGTTTAAAGTTTTAATTCCATCCAGAGTATCTTTTCTGGCACTTGCTCAATATTTATATATGTTGGCTAAAGCACTGGGCATGGATGATCCGGTTACAGAAATTAAGCTTGGAATATTACAAGGTAACATGTTAGGTTTGTTGTTAAGTTGAAATAACAAGCTGTTGTGGGTTTTTACTGTTAGTCTTCCTATTCAAAACGATGTTAAATATTTTGAACGTTATTCTAGTTCTTGGTCTAATCTGTAAATTCAACTGTAAATGGTAAACACTGCAATCCAAGAACATATAACGAGGGAAGAGTCATCCTCATGTCAGTTATGAACTAGCCAGCCCTCTACATTTACAGTGGTGCCTCGCTTAACGGGTGCCCCGTTTAACGACGAAATCGCATAGCGACGAATAATTTGCGATCACTTTTGCGATCGCATTGCGATGTTTTAAATAGGAAAAAATCGCTTTGTGATGATCGGTGGTACCCTGTTTCGGTTACCAGTTATCGCATAGCGATGTTTTTAGAACAGCTGATTGGCGGTTCCAAAATGGCCGCTGGGAAAAAAATGGCCGCCTGCTGTGTTTTGGGATGGATTCCTCGCTTACCGGGCAGCGAAAATGGCTGCCGTATGGAGGATTTTCGCTTTAAGGTGACTTTTAAGCCCATAGGAATGCATTGAAGGGGTTTCAGTGCATTCCTATGGGCTTTTTAAAATCGCATAGTGACGAAGATTTTTGCTGCACGGATTATCGTCACTATGCAAGGCACCACTGTATTTGTAATTTGATTTGAAGAAGAGATGTCAAGCTAAAAATGAGTATGTAGAAATCAAATTGGAAAAATAATTCTGTTCAATATAGTTTAAACCAGGAGACATGTTAGATAATACATAGTTAATGGAACTATTATTAAGTGCAGAACAAGATATCTGCCATAAGAGCTGTGCAGACCAGCATGAATGAAAATAAGGAGATGGTGTGCTAAAATATCCATGAAAGAACAAAATTTGCATGAAGGAACAAAAATATGAAGAGCTGAGTTAAAACAGCAAGAACAACACCAGGAACAAGCAAAAGAATAACAGTAGAGATGGGAAAAAGGAAACTAGATCAAAAGTCTACAAAATTTTATAGATTTCTACTGGATTTTATAGAGGGAAGGCAAGTAGGAAAAAAGTGAAGTTTAGTAAATTTTAGAGTGACTTTAGCCACAACGTAGTTATGGCTGATGAGAGGATGGCTCCATATAAAACTAATGGTGAAGATTGAGTTTTCTTTTTCTGTTTGGCTGTCATTTAGTAACAACTTTTATTCACTGATGATGAAGTTCTGCCTCATAATCCTGCCTTGAGGTCTAGAAAATCTAGTGCCTTTTATGCATGTGGACAGTTTAGAGCAGCAGTTATGGGGTGAAAATAGCTATTTTTTAAACCTTGCCTTCTTGGATAAGCCAAGATTTGCATGGAACATGTCTGATCCTAGGATATTTTTTCTGAACAAAAATTTTGAGCAATGTACCAGTTGCTTATGAGAAGCACATCTGTGATTAACACCCTGTAATAATGCAGGGCATGTCTCTATAAGGATAAGTGAAATGGTTTCCATATGGATCCAGTTAGAATGGTTTGGAGAGTCCAAAGTATTAGATTTCTGTTGACTATTTGCTTACAGAGGCTTTGGAACATTTTTCTCTTATCTTAAGTCATTTAGTAAAGCATATTTTCTTTTCCCAATGTTATACAGTCCTAAAATTATAAAAGCACTGAAATTCCTCCAAAAGAAAAAACCCATCTGTTTAAAACAAAAGTTATGGTTGAAGATACACATTCTAAAATAAGGAAATTCAGACCGCGGATCACACACGCGCCAAAGTATGGGCACATTGAGACACACTTGTAAATTTTTGATGGCACTACAAGTGACTGCAAAATTTGCAGCACAGTCCTGTCCACAATTACATAGTCTATGCTGGTCCAGTTCAACCAATCTGTATTTGAGGGAAGGAAGTCTTGTTGGCCAAATCTCTTTGGTATTTTATATGTATGCAAGATGTACACCAGGCATCTCATCAATTAGCTGCCATTAACTCCAACAACTTCCATGATTCCTTTTGCAGGTGTGTAAAATCCCAACAGGTTTTTGGCCATAGTGTTTAATGATCTGAGCTGAGCATAGTTTTTTTTCACTCTTTAGGGAATCAAAGAATGGAACTCATCTCTTTTATTTACTTGGAGTAAAAGTTAATGTACAAAAAGATTGCATTAATACACACATTCTAAAGAGAGGAAAGAGGATCAATCTATTAACTGTATTTCCTTACTTTTCGCTTATAATTTCAACCATAACGTTTTGCTTTAAAGCAAAGTTTTTTCTTTTTTAAGAATAAAATGAATACATGAAGCTGAAATAATGGTGTCAAGGATATGGCATCAGAATAAACTGATGAGCTGCAAGAAAGAACAAGGTCAGCAGAATATTTGCATTCAATGGTCTGCATTCGATTAATGTGTACATTAACAAGAAAAATGAACCCAGGGTTCAACATGTTATGAAAAATAACTATTATCCAAACATTTCTTGAGGACTTGCAATCCATAATATAAAAAACAACATAAAAAGGAAAATAGATCAATAATGATGACAGACCAGAAACTATTTCAGTAACCAGAATGAGAAACAGACAGAATGCTCTCTGTGGCAGACCTATACTTGCTTAAAGATAACCCCGCAATTCCAAGCAACTATTGACAGTGGTTTGATAGATCAGACTCACAGGTGTTGTGTGGGCACCCCAGATTCTTCACCCCACCTCTTGTGGCAGGTACCCTCTCAGAGACAGTACCCCAGGATTCCCTGCCCAGCCTCCTCCTCTGAGTGGGCATGTGCAGGATGAGGCAGGACAGTGAATCT
Organism: Pogona vitticeps; assembly: GCF_051106095.1. Classification (NCBI taxonomy): domain Eukaryota; kingdom Metazoa; phylum Chordata; class Lepidosauria; order Squamata; family Agamidae; genus Pogona; species Pogona vitticeps. Next base: position 294,519,528 of record NC_135784.1, read on the forward strand.
GGGGCACCCACACAACACCTGTAGGCTTAGTGCGCAAACCGGAGTTCATACCTATCTCTAATTGACACCCAACAACCTGAACAACACTGATATAGCAATGGGGTTATAACCTGCTACAAACCTTAATTCTAGCTCTACCTCCCCATTTACTCTGGTGACACAATTACAGGATTTAGTAATGTCACACACAACATCAAGGACACTTTTACTTCTTACTCTGCTAATGTGATCTATGCCATCTTTTGCCAACAGTTCTCCTTTGCACTCTACATAGGACAAACAGGACAATATTAGTGCAAAATAATTCATGGACATATATTGGCCATCAGAAGTGGCAGTACTGTACAGGGATATTACAGTCTACACAGCCACTACTCACAGGATAAGAAAGTTACTGTTTTTGAGAAGAAACATTACAGAACAAAGATCCAGAGGAAGAGAGCTGAGATAAAATATATACACATGCTTAAGTCAGGGTGTCTTAAGTCATTACTAGGTGTGAAATGCAGCACGGACTCACAAAATTTGCAGCTTGTTTCTCTTGGGCCCATGTATAAATGGTTGTCATGTAGTCTCACTCCTATGTCTAAGTTAACTTGATCCGTGAAGACTTACAATTTAAAATATACCAGTTAGTCTTTAATGTGCCACAGAGTTTTTGTCTTCTTTATTTTTTGTTCTTGATTTTGTTTTGTTTCTTGTCTGAAATGCTTGCACAGACTAACATGGCTACCACTTCAGAGTGTTTTTAGTAAGAACCACTTACACAAAATTAGAGGAGGAGATCAATGTTTAATTTTAAACAAATACAAAAAAAAGAACCAAAGCAGAAGAAATGGATCCCCAAGAACATCAATAAAAGAATAGCAGTTCAACATACAAGAAGAGAAAAGAGCAAGAAATGAAAGTAGGATTAGAAGAGTGCTCTGAATGAGATACAGGAAAACAGCTGAGTGAAAAATGCTTGGTTATCACTAAGTAGGGTATTAGTTCAGAATTTGTCAAAAACAACTAGTGGGCAAGAGCGCAATTTTTAAAAAGCGCACAGAGGGGGAAATGAATAAGCTCATTGTAATACAATTTTCTTTTCCGCCTCTTTTTCACCTGAGCAGGGAGTGCTACTGAGTTTGGAATAAAATATAACATCTGGAGAAATAGGCACATGGTGCGCTTTCTCACAGTGTTAATCAAGGACCAGACTAAATATGTGTGTTACCATTGAGGATTTTTCTAATTTGAGTGCAGAATCCTTCTCTTTACATTGATGTCTTTTCTTATCCCTAAGTTAAATTACCATTAAACCTGCAGTCCTAAAGGCAAAAAGATGGATAAAAAGGATGCTCCAGTGTTTCAGCCTCTGATTCGTTCATTGCTTGCTGGGCTCATGCAGGCAACGTTGTAGGTATTGGTGGAGCCAATTTTTGGCTCTTTATCTTTTCCATGGGGGCATGGGTTTTGCATTTAGCAAAATTAGAATTGGGAATGGTTACTTTTTGGATTACAAACTCTTACTAGGTTTGTTAGCTGCCTTCAGCGCTGCCTGGGGACTATACTGGAATGGATGCAGGAGAACGGGCTTAGGCTGAACCCGGACAAGACGGAAGTACTGAGGGTGGGCCCTCCCACAGTCGGGGTTCGTGGGCCCTCCCACAGTCGGGGTTCTGGGAAACTCCCTCTCTTTTGGGGGGGTGACTCTCCCTGCAAAGGATGGGGTACGCAGCTTGGGGATCCATCTGGACCCGGTGCTCTCCATGGAGTCACAGGTGGCGTCGGTGGTCCGCACCGCCTTTTTTCATCTCAGGCGGATAGCCCAGCTGCGGCCCTACCTGGACGTGGGGGCGCTCACCATCTTAGTACACGCGCTCGTAATCTCAAGATTAGACCACTGTAATGCGCTCTACGTGGGGCTTCCTTTGAGGTTGCTGCGGAAATTACAGGTGGTGCAGAATGCGGCGGCCAGATTACTCAGTGGAGTGAAAAAATTCCAACATATTTCGCCCACTCTGGCTGCATTGCATTGGCTGCCCATCAGGTTCCGCATCGACTTCAAAGTATTAACGCTTACGTATAAAGCCCTAAACGGTTTAGGGCCTCGATACCTGGCGGAACGCCTATTCCCACCAAGTTCTACCCGGATCACACGGGCGAGCCAGGAGGTGAGGCTGAGGAGCTTAACGCCGAGGGAGGCCCGAAAAGAGAAAACAAGAAATAGGGCCTTCTCGGTGGTGGCTCCTCGCTTGTGGAATAATTTACCTCCTGGTATTCGCGGAGCTTCCTCGCTGGGTACCTTTAAGAACCTATTAAAGACCTGGTTGTTTCGGCAGGCCTTCTCACCAGATTACTTTTGATTTTCTTTTCTCCTTATTGTTTCTTTACTTTAATTGTTCTGTAATTTGTTGTTTTATTTTATTGTATTTTATCTTTGTTGTTGGCCGCCTAGAGTAGTCCATCGTGACTAGATAGGCGGGATATAAATAAAATAAAATAAAATAAAATAAATAAAAGAAAGTTCTGGAGGAGTAGCTTTTTTAAAGTAACTTCAAAGTTCGGGTTAAAAATAACTTTGCAGTGCAAACAAATGAGAGCTTGTTTGGAAGGAGAGGGCTTATACATGCTGTGAGGCACATCTAAATTTCACTACATCTTGGGTGCACAATTAAAGCCTGGGGGTACTGTGGATCCAGCAAATGGACATTCTTTCCCTCTCCACACATCAACACATCTCTCCTTTCCCCATTTCTTTTCTTTTTACAAGGGAGGTTGTAAAAAAGCTACAACAGAAGACTTCTTGGTGACTGTGTGCAACCTGGGAAAAAGATCTGCATTAACGATCTTGGGAGGGAATTTCCAGGTGATCTTGAGAGGGCCTTCAGATGTATTCCCTGGGACCATAGCCAAGGGCCTATAGTTATGACAGATGGAAGGAGTTCTCATAGTGTAATATTAAATTGAAGAATGTCTTGCTCATGGCTGAATCTGTGGCTCAGGCAAAGAATGTAATGAAACTGAAAGAAGTTTTGGGATACTCACACTATCCAGAGGAAATGTAATTAATCTGGGAAACAATTAGAGTGTTATGGGCAAAACTTCAAAACACTTTCTGACTGTTATACTTTCAGGAAGACATTAAGCAAAGGCAGTGGTGCTTGTCATTAGTTTAGGCGGCTTACCTCAGTCACCAAAAGGAGCCTCAAGCATGGAAATGGTTCTGTTGCTACCAACATTATTTTTGCTTATGATGTTACCTGTTGCTTTTTATATTCTATCTTTCAGGTAGAAGGTACAGCATACTTAAGTTCTTTCCTGTGGAAATCTCAAAACATAGGCCTTTGGAATAGACCTCGTGGGGAGAACCTGCTGGATAGTGGTGCCCCTTTTTATGAAACCTACAAGACTGCAGATGGAAAATACATGGCTGTTGGTGCTCTTGAACCACAGTTCTATGCGCAATTAATTAGTGGTAAGTTGGTCTACCTCTGGAATGGGTTAAAAAAAGAAAAGAAGCTTTCAGTACTGCCAGTTGCACTGTAATAAGATAGTAATGATATTTCTTGTAGCTATGTCATCTCCAAATTATTTTGTATGTTTATCTTCATTGTTAAAATCTTACAGATACTAGTCCCATTTTACAGAAACTTGAAAGGCCTTTTCCCAAGACCGTTCAGCAAATTTATTACAACTACAGTGATGCATCGACTTATGAATGTCCCGATATACGACCATTTCGAGTTACAACCAGCTCCGGCCGCAAACTTTTGCTTCGAGTTGCAACCGGAGCTTCCAGTTACAATTTAAAAAAGGCAGGGAAAAAAGCGAGGAATTCAAATTGCTAATCGTTGGTGGCAAAGAGGCTGCTTTTTTGTAGCTCTTTTGCCCCAACAGTTAGACAGTGTGCGATCAGAGGAGGCTTTGGACTGCCTGTTAAGATAAGGTGCTGCTTTCTGCTTTTTAAAAACTGTTCTCGGTAGGCTGTGCAACATGGGTTTGTGCTGGGTGGTGGGATTATGTTTCTATGCTGTGATGGGTCTTGCAGTCTTTTTTGGGGGGGGGGGTTGCATTTCCAATGGGTCTTGCAGGGTTGTTTGCTTTTTGGTTTTTTCCCTATTTCCGATGGGTCTTGTGGGGTTTGTTTGCTTTTTAGTTTTTTTTCCTTTTTCTTTCTTTTTTTGCATTTCTGATGGGTCTTGCAGGGTTTGTTTGCTTTTTGCTTTGCTTTTTTTGCATTTCCGATGGGCCTTGCAGTGTCTGCTTGCTTTTTGCTTTGTTTTTTTTTTTTTGCATTTCCGAAGGGTCTTGCAGTGTCTGTTTGCTTTTTGCTTTGCTTTTATGATATTTCCGAAGGATATTGCAGTGTCGATTTGCTTTTCTTTTCTTTTCTTTGGCCAGAATGGATTAATCATGTTTCCGATGGGTCTTACAGTTTTTGTTTGTTTGTTTGTTTTTTGGTGGGGGGATTGGTGATTTTTTCCTTCGGCCGGAATGGATTACCGTATTTTTCCGTGTATAAGAAGCTCCCATGTATAAGATACCCCCACTTTTCTAATTCAAAGTGGGGCTTTTCTAAGTGGAGCTAAGCAAATGTAGGGTAAAAAGGATCAAAGTGCTGCAGGATAGCTTTGATCCCTGCTTTCTCCCTTTGTGCTAAGCCCTGCGTGGCTTAGCAAAAGGAGGGGAAAAGGGATCAAAGCAATTCCACGACTGCACAATCACTTTGATCCCTTTCCTCCTTATATAGCCACAGTATTGCTTTGATCCTTCCCCCCTCCTTTTGTTAAGCCCCATGGGACTTAGCAAGCAGAGAGGAAAGCAGGGATCAAAGCAATCCTGCAGCACTTTGATTCCTGCTTTCCTTTTGCTAAGGCTTAGCAAGTGGAGGGGAAAGCAGGGATCAAAGCCCTGCAGGATTACTTTGAACCCTGCTTTTCCCTGCACTTGTTTTTTCTCCTCAGCTTACTTCCATGTATAAGATGACCCTCAATTTTTAGTCTAAAGATTTTAGACAAAAGTATAGTCTTATACACGGAAAAACACAGCAATTGTGTTTCAGTGCATTCCTGTGGGAAATAGTGCTTTGACTTAACAACCATTTTGAGTTCCGGAACCAATTAACTTCATAAGTTGAGGCATCACTGTATGTTAGCTAAAGTTCAAATCTCAGTAGTTTTTTTTTTCTTACTTGGCTACTCTGACTATATTTCTTGATTCCCCAGACAGATAGGAGTTTATTTAAGTAACTAAGGTATTTTTAATCGAAAGAAACCTAAGAAACATGCATCTGCATTCTAAAAGGAAAAAAAATCAATTTGCTGTCCAGATAACTGTGAAGAAATTCCAGAAATCTGTGCTAATTCTGCTAAAGGGTAAAGTAATTAGTAAGCGAACCTGTTTCTAAATAATGATTGCTGTTTTAAAAGTTATAATTTAGAATGCTAAGTTTTATGCCAACTTGTAATATATCTCTTAATTGTTTTTTCAAATAATGTTTAAAATGTCTCAGTAACAATCTAATTAGCATTACAGGCAGTTTATTTTTTGGCTTTTTTTGCTTCAAAGGAAAGTTAATGAGTTTTAAAATGCTAAAGCTATCTGCTGCAAAGTTATTCATGTTTCAAAGGAGTGACAGAAGTAGGGTGGAATGTCAGGAATCCTGTGCTAAATTCAAAAGAAACTGCTCTTGGATGGAATTAGGGATTTTTTAAACGTCTGAGGCAATGCTTAATTTAAACAGGGTAGATTTTGGCTGCCTGTAAATGACACACCACTCTCTTTTTTTAAATGCCATGCAAAAACAAAGCCTCTTGTTTAGGAGTGACCAGGAGACTGCTCTAAAATGCCTCAGTAGAGCTGTATTTTGGAACTGGCTTTTGTACACTCATAGCAATATCTACTTGATAAGAACCAATTGTATTGCTACCCTTCAGCAAAGAGGGTAAGTAAAAAGGATGCTATGCAAAGGGAAGAAAGCAAAATAACTGCTCAGATTGTGCTCATTCAAAACCTTAGGAGGAATTGTTTACTACTAATGCTGCCAAATGGTTCTATCTTTTTAATTGTTGAAGTTCAGGACTCCCATCTGATGAGCAGATGTCTGCCCACCCTCTTTGCTGAAGCTGTACAGTTAAGTTAAAAGAGAGTTACTGTATTGTTGTTCAGTAAAGATGTCTCCTCTTGTGGTTGGAATCCAGTGGGCAGGAGGTATTGTGAAGTAGCCAGGTTATACTCACAATCTCATTCAAAGATTTTTCTAGTGATAGATATTTTCCAATATACTTTATATTATTTATTCATACATCATTGGGGTACATTTACATTATAGACTGATTTGCTTCAATGTTTGGATCCAGCTGCACCTGTGCAAATGCTGAAACTTGTTCCTAAATACGTTTTGGAACAACAGGCTCTCCCGAAAGATATTGGTTTGCACACCATGTTATGACATTTGGAACAGGTCTTGCATTTGGCTATACATCAACAGTTTTTTTTCTTTTTTATACTCCCTTGGAAGGATTCCATAATTGTGCAAACATCTCTTTATCTTGAATCAACTTGGACTCTGTTCATTCGGTGCTTAAATGAATTGGCATATTTTAAGCACTGCGAGTTGATGTAAGGGTTAAGCAGACCGTATGATCGGGAACAGGGGATAGTTTGTAATGACCACTTGCTTTTACTTATTCAATTGTATTTTAATTAGCACATAGTTTATTTATATGTTTAACTTATTATATTTTTATATTCTTTTTAACATTTTGAGGTGCTTTGGGTCCCCTTATTGGGAGAAGGGCGGACTACAAATAAAACAATTTTTCAGTACCTGAAGAAGTGTCATCTCTGTGTGGACAAGAGCAATCTCCTTTAGGTACTGAAATTTGGATTTAGGCAAAATCTGCTCCTAATGTAAGATCATCAGCGGGGACATTTCTCCAGGTATGTTGGCAGACAGCATTCTTAGTTTTAGGTCTCCAGTTGTGTAATGCCGTCCCCATGTTTGGAACCCAAACATTTGCAAGGTTAGTGCCAGTTGCATGAAGTGCAATTGGCACCAATAAAACAATTGCTTTGTTTCCAGCCTAATCCTTCTTCCTTCTTTTATAGCTATGATCTTTTCAACTTGGTGGTTCTATGATTTTTTGGCATGATTTTATGAGTTTGGGAGTTATTTTTTAATCATTTAAATTATATTCTAGCATTTTAACTATGTTTGTGCCCTGAGCTGCTAAATATAAGGATGAACAGAGGTTTAAAATATTTTAGCAAATAAACAAAGGAATACTATTCATTGTATTTATTTTGTTTATTTAAAATGTTTGTGTTCTACCTTCTCATCAGGAAAATCCTATAAGGTAATGTCAACATTGGTATAAAAGTTTAATGCAAAGCAATAATAAAACAGTGAAACAGTTATAACCAGCTGAATAAAATAACAGTTAAATAAAAACATAAAGCACACAGTGATTTGTCTGCTATCCTTCGACGTGGTAGTCCATAAATGGTATCTTCCCAATGAATAAAAAAAAATGCCCGAGATATTTTCTCCTTATTCCAGCTTCTGTGAAGCCACTATACCAAGGAATAAAAATAAAAGCTGAAGGTTTAAAGCCCTTAAATGGTTTATTTTTATTACAGCTTTGGAACACTGCAGTGGTTCTTAGCCAATAAATGTGCTGTATTAAACTTGTCTGTTTTCTTATGATACTTTATGAGATATCTGGGAACAGAACTTGTCAGATTACTTTCCACTGTAATAGACTTGCTTTAATGGGATCATCATATGTATACAATTTTAGGTTGGACATCATAATTTGTGTAAAATTAAACACATATTTTAATATTCAAGTGCTTAGCTTGAAAATGTCATCAAAACAAATGCTTAGATGAGAAATATTTTATGTATCATAAAATGTATCCATGAGAAATTGCAGCTTTAATTTCCTGCTATCTGTTTGTATTCTATCCAACAGAACATTAAACATACAGGATTGATAACCTGGAGTCTTCCAGATGTTATACTGCAGTTCCTGATTCTGTTGGCCGTATTAGCGGGGCTAACTGGAGTTGGAATCCAGCAGCATTTGCATGGTCACAGGTTCCCTTGTCCTGCATAATGCAATAGGTCCTTTTTATTCCAGACCTGATACACTCCATGTGCAAACTCCATACCATGCATTTTTCCTTTTGGCCCTGTAAATTGATTATGGAACAGGGCAACATAAAAAAAAAAGGTTCCCCTTGACAATTTTTGTCCAGTCGTATTCGACTCTAGGGGGCGGTGCTCATCCCCGTTTCCAAGCCATAGAGCAAGCGTTTTGACCGAAGACAATCTTCCGTGGTCACATGGCCAGTGCGACTTAGACACGGAACGCTGTTTACCTTCCCACCAAGGTGGTCCCTATTAATCTACTCGCATTTGCATGCTTTCGAACCGCTAGGTTGGCGGGAGCTGGGACAAGTGACGGGCGCTCACTCCGTCGCGTGGATTTGATCTTACGACTGCTTGGTCTTCTGACCCTGCAGCACAGGCTTCTGTGGTTTAGCCCACAGTGCCACCACGTAAGGATCAAATACTGGCAATGTCCAGTTTGTGAAAATAGTCATCAGGACATGCCTGAAATTTCTGCAGAGTGAAAAGCTAAACTCTGGAATTCAGGAAGCATCCTCCTCTTGTCCACTGGCCCCTGCTTTAGCTTTCTTTTCTCGGATATATTTAATATCTTTTAATAATGAAGAAGTAATATTAAATCAGGCAGCTGTAAACTGCAGAAGTAATTATAAAGTATGCAAAATGTACGTAGAGAGGAGGGAACTTACAAAGCTGAAGGTCTGTGGAGAGTCAAGACAAGGAAGTCACAAAACTTAACAAACCAGCTTTTGCTCATTTAACTAGAAGTTCTGAAAATGGAACCAGAGCCTTTCAGTGTGCAGAGCAGAAGCATGACTCCAAGTGAGTGCCCTTAGAAACAACAATATTAATGTGACATAAGCTTTCATTCGGTAGATTCCTTTTTGCCCACAGCATTATTCTACACATCTGTTACCAAGCTTAAGAACTTTAATGCCGCAGTAAATTTTATTATTATTGAGTCACGAGGCATTTTTTTTCACGTATATGGTCACTTGGGTGCAGTCAGATACCTGAAAAGGCACATGCCTCATTGCACTGAAAAATGTCACTTTAATAGGCATGATTTTCCTTAAAGCAACCCTTCCATCTGCCAAGGAATTGATCCAGTCCAGCCTCCAAACATAGTACTGTATCTCTCTAACTGAACCAAAAAGGTCCACCTTGATGAGAGTCATGTTGCAGTGCATTTTCCTGTATGTTGTGTGATTGATGGGAAATAGATTGCACCAAATACCTCCACAAGTTGTTCAGATTCTGACCTCTTTCCTCGTGTGGTCACAGCCTTGTTTACACTTCTGAAATATCAGAGCTGATCTTTCTGCCAAAGTGGTGTTGGTAATTTGCAGGACAACAGTGAGTAATCTGTGAAAGAACCATTCAAATGACGATGAATGGCAGAAGGAAGCTGGAGTTCTTTCTTTGCTTATTATGATGCTTTTTATCAGGAGACTAGTAACTGCTAAATCTTGATAGTTTTGAATTTGTGCATTGTGCATTCATAGCTAACCATGCGATGTGTGGCCATAACATTTTTTGACCTCCCTATTTTCTGGCTGCTAGTAATAAAAAGCATTTTAAATGAAAATGAGCTAATAACATTGGTCAATTTTCTTAATTTCTTCAGGTCTAGGACTAGATTCTCGTAAACTTCCCAGCCAGATGAGTTTCTCTGACTGGCCTGAAATGAAGAAGATGTTTGCGGATATATTCATAAAGAAAACCCAAGCAGAATGGTGTGAAATTTTTGATGACACAGATGCCTGTGTGACACCAGTGTTGACATTTGATGATGTTGCTTCACATCCTCATAACAAAGACCGTGGCTCCTTTCTTAAAAACGACCAGGAGGAGATAAGTCCAAGGCCATCCCCTGTTTTTTCCAGGACCCCAGCTACTCCTTCTTTCAAAAGGGATCCTTTTATAGGAGAGCATACCAAAGAGGTCCTCCTGGAGTACGGTTTTACCAAGGAAGAGATTTCAAAACTTCTTTCTCTCAAAGTAATTGAATCCAACAATCCAAAAGCTAATTTGTAATGTACAACTGCAACCCAAAAATCTTACACTGGCAAATTATAGTTTTGAGTCAGTTGGTGCTGTAGAAGGGGAAGTTTGCGACACTGTGTTCTGCATCTCCTTCTTTTTTCCCCAGAAGATCATTGAAATGATGCTAATTATTACTTGGATTCTCCTTCCCCCTCCCAAAAAAAATTCCAGTACCTGTAGATATTTTTGCTTGGAAGTATATTGCTCCTCGTTTTCTCTGCTAGTATCTCTGGAGAACTATGCAATTCAGGATATCGAAAATAAAATACTATCTAGACAAGATTCACACTGACCCATGTGGATCATTGTGCAGGGCTAGCACACAGAATCATGCTATTCCTCGTGTAACAGCTGCTTGTACTACTGATCTCCTTTGTGGAGGATTATTTGTTTTTTTTCTGTTAATTTCTTTCCTTATATTTGGATAGTATTTCTATACATGCCTTTAAAGTTTTTGCTCATAACCCAGAGGTAAAAATCCTTCATTGGTTCCATTAACAAGCTTTTCTCTAGAGCAGACTTCCCCAGTCTAGTACCCTTGAAATACTTTGGACTGCAGTTCCTATCAGTTTGAGCAGTTCCTATCAGTTTGAGCTAAAATATGATAAGGGATAATGAGAGCTGAGAGCCAAAATGCTTGAAGAGTGCTGGATACAGAAAAGCTCTTTTAGAGCTAAAGCAATGTGATTTCCTATCATTGTATGTCTGTGGAGTAGACGAAATGGAGCATCTCACATGACTTGTTTAATTGCCTTATAACAGAGAGTACATCGTGTATATTGAAAGGATGTGGGCTCTGATCCGTCCCATCTCCAGCAAAAAAGACCTTCCTTTAGATTAATGTTAGCCTTATGGCAAAGTAAATGATTTTGCCTAGCTGGATGAATGATTTTATTTTGCATTGTTTTAATTAATGATCCCTGTGACAGATCTGTGTTTAACAAATGCTGGTCATACTCTCTGAATTTTCCATTGGTTAGCAGTTTATTGTGTGATTTTCTTATGGCTTATAGCCTAAAAAACAAACAATTTTCTCTTTAAAAGTAATTTAATGCAGTATTCTACAAATTAACTGTCCAGGTGTGGTAAACCTGAAGTTTGTAATTTATACTGTAATTACCTAAAGACAAGGTTTTTATAAAATGTGTAAATATAATTTTGAATCTTACAAATAAAGCATGAAATTTATTTTTAGTATGTTTTGAATATTGGTTTTTATCATTTCAGTACAGCAAACACATACATATTTTTAAGGCAGGGGTGGGAGGTTTCCTGGGATATGTTGTTCAAAAGCCTCTGCAGCATCACATAATCCCTATCCCTGATTCATACCTTGAGTTTTACTTCAGATGAATGCAATGCTACAAAGAGTGAAAGAACTTTAAAATGTTGAATATTGTTTTGCTGTATCTTCTAGTGGCAGGTTCATGTTCATTTGTATATACATATGTGTGTATGTGATACATTTTATATAGAGAGCTTGTGAGAGGGTGACATGGCAGACAGGAGACCGGAGTTCAAAGAGATGATAAAAATCGATTTACTTATTGTTGCGAACCCCATGCCCCTTGTTTATTATTCCCTCACAAAGGCCCACAGGTGCATTCCCTTTATGCTGCCACCAATGGATTGTCTGAATCCGCTACCATTAACATATGACTGTGAGTACAGAACAAACAACCTATTTATTGAAGTGAAACAGTATTTCAAACAGTATTAGAAATCTTTCAGGTAATCAAAGTTCATTGGTCTTAGCTTATCAGTTCCCTCATTACTTTGTTTCTCTTTTTTACAGTTTCATAAACACATCACCAACCTATCTCTTTCTTGCCCGTTCTTTTTATCTCATCAGTTTCCTAACCAGTCCCTATCTCATCCCTATCTGACTGCTCCTCCTTCAGCTAAGCATCATATATCAATTGACTCCACTTCTCCAGCTTTCTCATAGGCTCATGCAAATGAGGGTGAGTGGCAGGAGTGACAGGGCTAATCGGCACTCTTATGATGCTGGGGAAGATTTTATTTAAATCACTATTCAGAAAGACTTGATTTAACCCTCCCTCTTAAAAATACACTCTTACTTGCTATAATCATAACAGTATTTTTCACAATCTTCTTGAGTAATCATCATGACTCTACCTTGAATAATCTTCTGTTCATCAACACTTCCATTGCCTGAAAGTGTAAACTTTCAAGGAGATGGAGCTAAGAGCTTGACTTGCTCTACACAAAGTTGTACGAGGACAACAGTTGCTACTCCAAAGAAATCAATAATCATTAAAACAAACAATTGAACACTGTCCCGAAGATTCTAATACGCTTCCAAGAATTTCCAACATTATTATACCATGTTGAAAGCGGGGAATAACTAGCTGGAAGAAAAGGGCTGATAATGTCTATTATTTCTCATCTCCATATATTGCTGTCAATATGTATGTATGGAAACACAAATCTAGCTGGAAAACTGCAGCTTTTTCTTAATTGCATAAAGTATTGGGAAGACAGAAAGATCAACCTAAATGATCTATATAGAACACTATACTAGAAACCAATAAAATAGGAGCCCCAATCTGAAAACGACTGGCCATGAAGACATATCGTTTTAAATACCTTAGGAGGGCCTGCAAATTTCATGCAATTGTTTCCACTCGCTTCAAAATGTACAAAAACCTGATGGCCTGAAAACGAGAAGAAACATTGTACTGTACTTCCTTGTTCCTGATGGAAAAGTGACCTTCTTGAGATTACAATGAGAATCTTTCTAACCCGTACAGAACTGTCTTAAAAAGTAGTGATTTTCCTCCCCACCACATGCTGTGATCCTGGCTGCTTGGTGAATGGGAAGAAAAGGGGAAAAAAAACCAACCCCTGGGGCTATTCTACTAAAGCAAAAAACAGTAGCCTTGCTTTCAAGCTGGCTTTGGATCCTGGTATATGAGAATTCTAAACACACATGAAACACATTTTTGCCGTCTCAGAGATAATCCTCCAGTCACAGAGAGCTGGGAACTCTCCAATTAGCCAATAACTCTAATTGTGCTAATCTTCCATTGCTGGCACACATGCACAGATGCCTACTGCTCCTCCCACACTCCCCCCCCCTTGTGTAACTTGTGATCCCAGAGCCATGAAAAGTATGTGGGCTGCCCCTCCTCCAGCTCCTTCCCCCTCCCCATTTTTCAACAGAGGAACCTAAGATCTATGCCTGACAGAGCTCGCTCTCAAACCCCAGAGGCTCCAACTAAGCAGGATTCGGTCAAGCGGCTTCCCTGCGAGATGGGTGTTGCCAGCATGGAGTGCAACAGTGAGAAAGAAGACACCATGTTGCAGTCCTTGGCAGGAGGAGGCCCCTTTGCCTCCGTGGAGCCCCCCAAGAAGGCAACCGGGAGGTTGGTTATGCACAGCACGGTCATGTTTGGCCGAGAGTTCTGTTACGCCGTGGAAGCGGCATTCGTCACCCCTGTGCTTCTCAGCGTGGGCCTCCCCAAAAGCCTTTATAGCCTCGTTTGGCTCATTAGCCCTATCCTTGGCTTTGTCCTCCAGCCTGTAGTGGGGTCGGCCAGTGACCACTACTCTTCTCGCTGGGGCAGGCGGAGACCTTATATTCTAGTCCTTGGCATTATGATGCTACTGGGGATGGCCCTGTACCTCAATGGAGACACCGTCATCTCAGGTGAGTAAGCAAACGTTTCATAGTGCCAACAAAAAAACTAATGTTTGATTGAAACAGTACACATGGCTGGCCGGCCAGTTACACTGGCCAGGGATATTGTTAGAATGTTCTTAAGTACTTGTTAGCAAAGCTTAGGGGAGCAGGATACATATTTTGAATACAACTTCAAGAAACCCTAGTTGGCCTATCTAGGCAAGTGTGCTGGCTGAGGGATTTGGGGATGTGTAGTGGGAAGAAATATCTTTATTTAAAAAACAAACTACATTTGTGGATTTAAAGTGGATTTGCAATGGGCTAGCTGGCAATGTTTTAAAAATTAAAGAACCTTGAAGCATAGAAACAACATCACTGTAACTCTCTGCAGGGAAGTGGCTGAACATACATTTTGAAGCAGGCAAGATCTGTATTCTGTCTGCATCTTCAGTATTCCTGTTGGTGACAGGATTGCCTTTTTCCAAACATGCAGAACAAAGGAAATCGGCAAAGAGCTAAAGGGATGACTTGTTTGACTTTCAGAGTAATGTGTAAGTTTGGTGGATGGCTGCATTTCTCCAAAAATGCAGATAACTCCCTCCTTGAAAAGGCAGAGGCTGATTTGAGGAAAAATAATGCTCCCTTCCCCGAAAAATCAAGTACTGTAATGTTCAAACAAAAATACTGTTCAACAATAACAACAAAAATAATGTCCCTCCCCCCCAAAAAACCCCAACAATTTTGTTTTATTGTTTCAAGTGTTCACAGTATTACCCAAACATTAATTGTGGCCATTGCTACAGTATCTTTGTACACCATTATTATGATCTCTGTGTTATCATTACAGCAGAGACCTTTGCAACAGGTAGGTGTCTGAGCTACGCTGCAAACCAGGAGCTCTGATTTACATGCCTGATATAGCCTGTAGCAGTGGTCCCCAACCTTGGGCCTCCAGATGTTCTTGAACTACAACTCCCAGAAGCCTTCACCACCACCTCTGCTGGCCAAGATTTCTGGGAGTTGAAGTCCAAGAACATCTGGAGGCCCAAGATTAAGGACCACTGGCCTGTAGGGTTCCCCCAGTCTGGCTCACAGGTGTTTCCTGCAAGCCCACCCCGCCTCCTATTTGCCCTGAGAAGTATCCTGACCTCTCCTTTAGAAAGGAGCTGGGAAAGAGAGGACAGAACTACAGCAGGGAAGCATGGCTGCTTGCACAAGGAGCAGGTGACTAGGATCTCCATAGTTGGCTCCCCTCTTCCATTACTTTCTCTGTGTAAAGAAGGCAGTGGGAAAGTGAAGAGGTTCTGATCAGCCTCAGCCAGCTATCAAAGCCACGACTCTATCCTCACCTGCTTGTGCAAGCAGACATGCTTCCCTCTATTAAAGGGCCAGGATCAATTCATGCTACAGTATTTTCTGGCTTTTAAGTTTCTTTAAGATTTTCTCTTGCAATAAGCTTGTGAACTGAACTGCCAAGATGAGGTTTAGAGCAAAACATTTTGAGAATAGAACATTTTGCAATAGATAAGAAATTCAGGAGATCTTCAGAAATGCGAAACCTATACAACCGCAGCTACTTGTTCTGAAACCATTGTAGAGAAACCAGTGGGGATCTGAGAGGTCACAAAGCGATTTATGAAGTTCTCAGCTTTTGCATTGAAACTGGCTTTGATTTGTTGCAGTTGATGGAGTGAAAAGGATTTTCAATGCAATTCACACCAGTTCCAGACTACGGGTATTAAGATTCTGTTATAGAAAGGATTATGTCATCATAAACAAAATTCACCATTTGGGTGTGCTCTCGCTCTGCAGGATTACAGTTTGTAATTCAGAGATTGGGACAGAACAGGTTTACACTATATCTGCATATTATGTTAAATATAGAATGTGCAGAATGTACTTTTTAAAAACACACAAGTAAGTGAGTAGGTGAGGGAGATTTAATTCTCCTCCCTGCATGATTCACCACCTAGATTCACCCTCTTCCTTCATGCACTAGGGCAGGGATGGCGAACCTACGGCACGCGTGCCACAGCTGGCAAGGAGAGCTCTTTCTGCAGGCATGCAAGCCATAAGTCACTGGATTGCTAACCTACCCCCGCACGCACACACACAGCCAAACCTGAGAAGGTGGCTGCAGCCACGGTGCTGGTGCTTCAATAGGTGGATCTGGAGCAGCTGGCGCTGGTGGCGGATCCAGATTAGGGCCTCGAGGCACCTCCCTGCCCGGGATTCCCCCTTCCGCCACCACTTCCAGTTCTGCCACTGCTTCAGCCGCTGCCCGCTGGATTTTTTTGTTTTCAGTTTTGGCACAGGAGCCCAAAGAGGTTTGCCGCCACTGCAATAGGGCTTTAAAAGTTTGGAGGAGGCTTCATGGACACTACAGTATAGGAGTCTTTTTTGAGCTGCTATGCAGAGAGATTTAGAGGGGAAATGGACAGCAGGTGTAAGGTTTATCCCTTCACCCAACCTACATGGTTATTCTGCTTACCTATGCGTAATATTGGGCTAAATCCCGTTGATAGTCCCAACTACAGTAGACCGATGGATGAGGGCAAATGAGATGTGGCAGAATAACTCTCCCATTGTCTCGGTTTAACTTCAAAAATTCCTTAACTGTGGCAAGACTGGATTTTAGTGGCAGCTGACAAGAGTCTGGGAATGGCACAGATATCAGCCTCTGTTTGACACGGAGTGAATGAATGGGAGCTGTGAAAAGGAGATTTGCTACCAGAGTTTGTGGGGCACTTTTAACCAGTGCTCGAATTTAACGCTGTGGGGAGATCCAAAGGAGACCCACACCCCATCTTTTTTTGTAGTAGCCCCTTATCTATCATTTGCAAAGGCTAAATGATTGGGGTCAATGTGGAAGGATTCAAGGGATGAAGCTTGTAGATTTCATTGTATTTGCCTTCTTTCCCCACTAATCCAAGCACTGTATTTAATATGTGCACAGAAAGCTGTTAAAAAGTCAGGAGACTCCCAACATTCAGCCTGTTGTGACTCTTCCTCCCATCCCACTGCCAGCCACTTGTTGGACATATTAGAGATTCCCAGAAAAGTTAAGATACATTACATTGCAAGCATGCCTTCCATGTGCTGTGCTCACAAATATATTAGCATTAAAAACAACAAATAATTCAAGGTCCTGCTATTGTTTAAAAATAACATTGCGTGCTTGTCAAAGTGGCACACACATTACACTGCCCAAAACGCCTACTTCAACCAAATGCATAACAGGCCTGCAATTTTACCTTATACTGAGCTTACGGACCAATTTAAATGGTGGTTAACTAGAATAATTGGTAGATAATGAGAGTGTTCCACATTCCAAATGGCAACTGCAGGCACCATATCTGCCTAAAAGGGCTGGAACAGAAGTTTGTTTTGCCTTCTTTTTCATTTCCAAGAAGCATTTATTGGAAGAATGGGTGATGTGTGATTCTCTAGAGCAGCCATTCTCAATGGGTGGCCCTGCCACATTTGAAGGGGGGCACAGCCTGGAAACAATTCTTCAAATACCACCGTATAAGGTTCATTATGTGACTTATACAATCCTGATTTGGCCTACATTTCTTTCATATTTTGCTTATGGACATGGTTAAAAAAAGGTTGAGAATGACTGCTATAGATGTAGTGGAAATGTAATTCCTATCAACCATAGCCAGCCTAATGAGAAAGGATGATGGGAACTGTTGTCCAACAACATCTACAGGGCTGCACATTCTCCGTCCCTGAGCTATGAGGTGAACAATGTCCCCTTTTAAGTGGACATTGAGAGACTGAGGCATGATGGTGGCAGTATCCTGGATTTTAAATGCAGATCTACCCGAGGCATGTAAAAAGAAAGAATAAGGAGAACAGAATCCTGGCCCTTCCTACAGTTTAAATCCCTGTAATTTTCTTGCCTAATACAAAATTTCTCTTCACCTGAGCTACCATTGACCTTGGCTGACATAAAAAATGTTCAAAGCACAGCGGCTGTAGAGAACTACAAATAAGGCTGAGAGAAAGAGATTCAGCACCAATTTTTTTGTTGATATAAAGGAATGCCGTATTCTCTTCCTCAGTAATTTTGGAAGACCCATGTCTGAACACAGTTTTTTGTATAAATACAGAGGTGCAACTATTACAACCTGTTTAGCCCTTAAAAAGAAGTGACAGTTGTCACTACCTTCAGAGTTGTCACAGTCAGAAAGACTCCAACGTTTCCCACAGTATTTCAGGTGCAGTGGCTCCCGTGGGTACAGAAAAAGCTGAAAATTATGGCCATGTTGCCTGACATTCTCAGCAATGTAAGAAATGGCTGTAAATGAACAGGTTTCTTATTTTGCAGCGCTGGTTGCTGACAGAGCCACACAGAGGACGTGGGCTATAGTCATTACCATGCTGGGAGTGGTGCTCTTCGATTTTGCTGCCGACTTTATCGATGGTCCCATCAAGGCCTATCTATTTGATGTCTGCTCTCATCAGGATAAGGAGAAGGGGCTCCATTATCATGCCTTCCTGACAGGTAAAAATAAAACTGGGTTTATGTGGCAGCCTGCTGCCTTTTATGCATTTAATAATGGTTCCTGCCCCCAAGGTTCCTTTCTCTCCTTCCATGTGTAAACATCTTGAATGAATTGATCATCTGATCTGGTGCTTCAGTCACGAGCATTGTTTAAAAAGGTCATCTTGTGACCACTGAAGCTATAGTAAGGTTCCGGAAGAAAAGAGTCTTTCAGAGAAACAATCTCCTAGAATTAAAACGGAAGTTGATCTAAGCAATATTTCTTCTTCTTTGGGAGAAAGCATGGGGTGGAGTGGTTATGGTTTCGGGTAGAGTTTTCCTCATTTCTCTTCTTTTTACTATCTCTGTGTTGTTCCTGGGTGCTTTTTCCAGAGGCTTGTTTTTACCCAGTGTAGCCAAGGGCCTGAGGAAAAAACAACAACAGTTTTTTTAGGGGGAGGGGAAGACACAGCCTAATGTAAGTCTTAGGCACACGTACTACAGAATTAATTACCATGGGTTCCTCAGTAAACCTGGTCATACTAATGTTGCATAATGTAAATCTCAGTAACAGTGTAGAATGGCACAACATAGTATTTCCTTTCCACTCAACACTGCCTCCCCCACCCCCTGCAACCTTCAATAAAAGGCAAGAAATAAGCTTATCTACACAAGGAAACACAACATATATAATACGCCATTCCTGGTTTTTGACTTTTCTGTTTTCCCTGTCCCATAATTATTGTATCTGAAGATACTCAAGAACTCAAAACTTGTGCCACTTTTAAAGGTAAAAGTAAAGGTAAAGGTTCCCCTTGATAATTTTGTCCAGTCATGTTCGACTCATCCCCATTTCCAAGCCATAGAGCCAGCCTTTGTCCAAAGACACTCTTCCGTGGTCACATGGCCAGTGCGACTTAGACACGGAACGCTGTTACCTTCCCACCGAGGTGGTCCCTATATATCTACTCACATTTGCACGCTTTCAAACTGCTAGGTTGGCGGGAGCTGGGACAAGCGACGGGCACTCACTCCGTCACGTGGATTCGATCTTACAGCTGAAGATCTACAGAACTTACAGCACAGAGGCTTCTGCGGTTTAACCCACAATGCCAGCACGTCCCTCACCTTTAAACTGTTATTTATTTATTCATTTGGTTTGGTTTGATATTTTATTTGATTGAGGTACTCCTTGTTTTATATGTACACCGCCCAGAATAGTGTTCTGCACTAATGGGGTAGTTTATAAATGCCAGAAATGAATGAATGAATGAATATTTATAAAACTTTTCTAAAAGTTCAGTATTCTTATCTCCATTTTGCCTATTTTATTTATGGGTGCCTCTGTTTTCCAAAGTACAGGTGTTTGTACCAAATGATTTGTCATCACACTTCCTTAGAATTCATGAGCGAGGCATCTCTGCCCCCACCCCTGTGCTCTGGCAACCTTGCATCTGCCAGCTGTAATGCATGTCATGGCAGCCATGTTTTGCTTCAAGAGCTTGTAAAAGCCCCAACTCCTAGAATAACCCAATCCCCCAGCCATCATTATAACCATTGTACTGTAGTCCAAAAAAGAGAACTTGCTTTGCCCCTTATCCAGTGTCACCTCTGCATAATACCAGACATTGGGTTAGACGCTGATGTGTGTAGCTAGCTGAACATGTTTTAGCTGAAATGTGGGCAGGAGAGTTATTTATTTATTTATTTATTTATTGGACTTATATACCGCCCCATAGCGCTACAAGCACTCTCCGGGCGGTTTACAATTTTAATTATAAAGGCTACACATTGCCCCCCCAGCAAGCTGGGTACTCATTTTACCGACCTCGGAAGGATGGAAGGCTGAGTCAACCTTGAGCCGGCTACCTGGGATTTGAACCCCAGGTCGTGAGCACAGTTTTAGCTGCAGTACAGCGTTTTAACCACTGCGCCACGAGGCTCTTAGGAAAGTTAGGAAAGATATTTTTTTGAACTGCAACTCCCAGAATTCACGAGCCAGTATGGTCACAGCCAGGAGTCTAACAGCCTGGAGAAGATAAAATGGAACTCAGTTTTTTCCCCTTTCTGGAAGTCCACTAGTTCTGTTTATGAACAGTTTAAAATGATCCAAGTCGTTTTGTTTTCCTGCCATGAAAGAAGACATGTTAAGTCTTCCCTGCTCAGAATATTTTTTCCAACAGTTTTCTGTCTTCCCCTTCCCCATAACAAATTCAGGCTTTTCCTTTCTCCAAATGCTAGGAGCCTCATGCTCCAAGGATCATCCTCTTCTGACCTCCAGACTAATGATGCATGTTAGGGTAACAAAGGTCTCAAGAGAGGGCAGCAACGAACCCACGTGATTTTAAACGTCTGCTGCTCTCTCTCACCACTGCAAGACAAAGAGGAGTTTGTACAACCCGGGCGGCAGCAGACAAAGCCGCCTGACGGTTGTTTCAGATGTAGTCTATGGAGATTTAACTTCTAAGAGGTTGTCACACAGGATGTGCATGTATTGTGGTACCTCTCACAGATACAGATCAACCCATTGTGCTTCTGACTTCCCATAGAAACAAACAGAAGTTCTCTAGTGTTGATGACGAATCAATTCCCTGATCCTAGCCAGGATTTTAGAGTCCCCTGAACAACAACGGCAAGCATGTGCCTTCTCTTGTAAGCAATAGATGTATTTATTATTTCTCACAAAGTCACAGTCCCTGTACCAGTGGAGGCCAAGGGATTCTGGGAGCTGCAGTCCAGAAAATTTCTTAGCTCTGATGGTGGACAGAAGCTTTCATTTTATTTTATTTCATTTTCTCAGTACCTTCTCTCTACAATCTTAAACCTGGTTCCATGGATCTTTGGAGAACCAGTTACAAATAATAGAATGTTAATTGAATTTCTTCTTTCTTTTCTTTTTAGGTCTGGGCGGGGCCCTTGGCTACCTTACTGGTGCCATTGATTGGGGGCATACTGTCTTGGGAACCTATTTGGGATCAGAATTCCAGGTCATGTTCTTCTACGCAGCTCTTGTGTTCCTGATCTGTCTTACTGTACATTTATGCAGCATTCCTGAAACATCTGTCTCCACCCTCCCAGTAGAATCGAAAGCCCTCCTGAAAGCCTCTCAACCCTATGAATACGGCTCCATAGAGAAAGCAAAGAATGGTTATTTTAAAAGTGGGTATAATGAAATAAGGATGTTATCTCATCAGGGGCAGCCCACTAGAAAAGCAGACATCCAGGTAATTGCTACCATTAAAATTACAGTCTTTTAAAACTGTTCTGTTGAACAAATATTTTAGAGATGATGAACGTGGAGTCTTACTGCTGGGGGATTGTAAATTTCATGAATATCAGGCTGTCTGAAGAAAAATGGAGACTGGAGTATAATTTTTATGAATTTTTCTTTGCCTGATTTGAGCAAGATTCAGAAAAAGTTAATTCCATCAAGAACAATATACCATATTTTTCCATGTATAAAATGACACTTTTTCCTAGAGGAAAAATTGAGGGTCGTTTTATACACGGTAGTAAGGAGGGGGAATCCAAGCAAATATTTCAACAGCTTTTTCTTAAGGGCTATAAGATGATACTTTTGTCTAAAATCTTTAGATTAAAAATTTAGGGTCATCTTACATGGATCAAAGCACTTTGATCCCTGTTTTCCCCCTCCACTTTTTGCAAAGAAAGTCGAGGGGGAAAGCACCCCCTCCACTTCCTTTGCAAAAAGCTGCTTTCCCCCTCCACTTTTTGCAAAGAAAGTGGAATGGGAAAGCAGGAATCACTTTCTCCTTTCCCTTTCTTGTGAAGAAAGTGCTTTCCCCCTCCACTTTCTTTGCAAAACGTGATGGGGAAAATCAGCTTTTTGCAAAGAAAGTGGAGGGGGAAAGTACTTTCTTCCCAACAAAGTGGAGGGGGAAAGCAGGAATCAAATCGTTTGATCCCTGCCTTTCCCCTCCACTTTCTTGCAAAGAAAGAAATTTTGGGTTAGAAAAGTGGGGGGTGTCTTATACGTGAGGGCATCTTATACATGGAAAAATAAGCTTAAATAATGATGATGATGATGAAGATGTACCACCACCACCACACTTGACTGGTCCCCGTAGTCATCAGGGCTTTGGGAAAAATATCAAAAAAATTCATACAGTATTTAAGCAGTTGCAGATCTCAGAAACAACACCATCAGAGCTACAAAAAACAGTAATATTAGGAACAGCATACATACTGCACGGTTGTTTAACCGATACTTGAGTTCTTGCTTAAAACTTGTATCTGCTATATAATACCAGTCAATGTTTTTTATAATTTTGATTGACTGTGCCTAGTGTATTTAATAATAATAATAATAATAATAACAACAACAACAACAACAACAACTATTATCACTATTACTACTACTACTACTACTACTACTATTACTATTATTATTATTATTATTATTATTATTATTATTATTATTATTATTATTATTATTATTATTATTATAGGACAGCTTCCATCTGTCCTAGGCAGCATAGTCTATGATGAAGAATCTTAAGTGATCAATTTCATCAACATCTGTAGAGCCATGCTTTGTCTGCACCTGGCTTATGCCATAATAAGCCAGTGCCACATGGTGATATAATATCATATCATATCACTGTTGGAAGAATGACCATTGATGCACTTATTAAGTTGACCCTCATAGCTACAAGCTGCTAAACTGGGCTGTTATGGGAGAAGCACACAGATAACACCTGGAAGGCATTGTGGGCTGTAATTTGTGTCCTCCTGAAAGAAATTCAAGTTTGGTTTCTTATCAATTTGTGGTGGGAAAAACAGGGAAGGTGATGTAGCTTTGTAACAGGCATCCTACAAAACAGGATGTTCTTTGTAGTCTAAAGTTTCAGTTCCTGATATGTTCAAGTAGAGCTCCGAAATTTTCGTCCTAAAGAGCTGTTGCTAGTCAGCCTCGACAACATTGGGCTAGGTGGACTGATGGTCTATCAATGTAAGACAGCACTCAGTGTGTTCTTTCTTTCACTGTTTGACTGACAGTCTTTTCATGCATAATTCTAGATCTACCTGTACTATCGAGTCTACCCATGATTTTCTAAGTGTCAAGTACTCTGAAATGGTTTCCCAGTCCTCTGTTTTGGTTGCTCAGGGTTGTAAAGGTGGCAGGACAAGTAACCTCAGCAGCTATGCATGGTCCTGGTGATCTTGACTGACCAATCTCCCAGGAGGCATTACAGATCCTGGGCCCTGGTTCTGCAGCCAACCTACTGAAATATATCAACTCTTAAACCTACCTAGATGGTGCTTAATATTCCAGGATCCCACAGGAAGGCAACCTGCAATCTGTCAATGGAAACACACTTTCCATTGACAGATTGCAGTCAATTTTCATTTTCAAATTTAAGCCATTGGCATCAAACATCATCATCATCATCATCATCATCATCATCATCATCATCATCATCATCATCATCATCTTAGAATTGCAGAGCCGAGAAGGACCCTAGGGATCATTGTATCTGATTTCAGAGAGCAATGAGTTTGCCTACTATCTAAATTTGTGGATTCACTCTCAGATGGATTAAGCATCTGATGTATTCTCTTGAAACACTTCTTTCAAAATCTCTTCATTAAAAAAGCACTGGTATCAGAAGAAAGTGAAATTTGCACACACTCTGATGCTGTATGAGTTTATTCAAAAGTATGCCTGAGCAATCCTAGATAAACATGCATAAGGTTGCATCCAGAGTCCTGGAAAATGAATTGATGATATGCACATTGCTTCTTATAATAATATGAAGAGGCAGATGGGATATTTTGTAACCAGGTCAGCATGTACAGTACTTCATTCTCGAATTGGCCTTCTCAGCCACACTAGATGCTATTCCAAGTCCTCCATTCAGAGGACGTTACCATAATCTCTCGAGACTGAAGGATGCCTAATCTAATCTAAATCAGCCTGTACCACCACGTATCAACATCTGAACATTGGTGAAAGTTGGCTGGAAATTTTTGTCTCTTTTCAAGTAAGGTTTGCCTGAATATAAATTTAGTTTTAAGCTGGTATACAGGGAAATCAAGAGGGTATACGTTTCAGTCCATTGATCAAAGTTGGTGGACTATCTGTGATTTGTGCATGTTCTGTGACACTGATTTTGTCTCTGGGTACATCCATTCATGGACCTGTGTTCTCTAACAGTCAGTTTGTGGATTATGATGGTGCTGATGCTAAGAGAAAAAATAGCAAAGGTCAGTAAAGAAGGAGAATACAGTGGTACCTCAATTTACGAACCTAATCCATATTGGAATGACATTTGTACGTCGAAAAGTTCGTAAGTCAAGGCAAACTTTTCCATAGGAATGCATTGAAAGCTATTTAATCTGTACCTGCTGTTTTTCGTTTGCATGTCGAGGCGCTGTTTGTAGGTAGAGGCATTCGTTTCCATAGGAACTAATACAAAGCCAGTTAATCCGTACTCTACCACTGGGGGAGGGATTTTCCCCCCTTCTTTTGACCTAAGAGGAACTTAGGTCAAAAAAAGGGCAGGAAAGGTTTTTTTCCTCTTTTTTTGGTTCATAAGTCGAGGCTTCCTTCGCAAGTTGAAGCAACTTTTTGCAAACAGAGCCGTTTGTAACTCGAATCGTTTGCAAGTGGAGATGTTCGTAAGTCGAGGTACCACTGTAAATCCTGTCACTATTGACCCTAACCCTGACATAGAAAATGGATACAGAGTCCTTCATCTAGATTTAGCTGCAAGAAACTAAGTGCCCTCGTCATATATCAGCTCCAGGTGGAAGTACCATCATAGTCAGCTAATTCCACGTGTACTGATTTTATATAAACATTGCCAAGTGTGAAAGTGGTGGTGGTTCACATTCCAGGAGGCCATCCACACTGGTAATGTTGCTTCTCTGGGTGGATCTCTGTTATAGAACTGGGACAGTTCAGGAGCACAAGAAGAAATTGTATTACAAGCAAACTGTGTGAACAAAGGAGCTGTGAAACCTCATCAGGATGACTTCATATCCAAGTTTGAACCAGCTGAATTGGGTGGATTATATGGAAGGGGGGAGTAGGGAGACATGAGGGAATTCCCCACTTGTGCCTTGAAAGGAGGAGGGGGGAGAGCCTTGAAAGGAGGAGGGGGGAGAGCTGACCAGGAGTCAGTAGTGGTGAGGCTAAGTTGGAGGGTAGTGGGGACTTAAAACACATGGAAACCCCTGCCTCCAACTAGCACTGTTGCTTCTTGTTCACTTTCTTACCTTCTTTATCAATTAAGGTAGGTGCTTGAGAAGGCAGCTTTCTCAGGGTCTAGGCAGGGATTGGATGGCTGCCGCTGTTGCTGTGACAGTTACACAGGAACAACAACTGACAGTGGAAGGAGACGGATGATCACTTATGGCAGTGGTCCCCAACCTTGGGTCTCCAGATGTTAAATTAATCTAATTTAATTTAATTTTCTATTTCTTATCTACCTATCATTTATGATTTTTGGTATGTTTTGTTAATAACCAATGTTTTGGTTTTATATTATTATAATTGTATATATCCTGTTGTTAGCCACTCAGAGTGGTATAAATATACCAGATGGGCGGGATATAAATCAAATAAATAAATAAAATAAATTCTTGGACTTCAACTCCCAGAAATCCTGGCCAGCAGAGGCTTCTGGGAGTTGTAGTCCAAGAACATCTGGAGGCCCAAGGTTGGGGACCACTGATTTAAGGTCAATATGTCATTTTGACATGAAGATTTCACCAAATGGTGTATGGCTCCTCCTTCTGACCTCTACTGACCCCTATTTATATCACACCAGCCTGCACCAAGAGGGCCAGTCTGGATATATCCTTAGGTTGCCTTCAGCTGACAGGGAATCTATTTGATCTATAATTTTAGTGCCCATGGTTAGACTTGTATATATCCTGGAAACTCCTCCTCTTTACCTTAATCATCCTTATGTAATCCCCCAGCATTACTAGCTATACATCAAGATAAAAGTGTAGAATGTGCAAGTAGCAATTCTTGATTCACAGCACAATATTCTAGAGATTACCCAGGCTTAACTGTCAATATGGAGATAAGAAAAAAATCTTATATCAGATCAAATATCTGTCTAGTTTAATATTCTGTTCATGCAATAGCCAACCAGATGCCTGTGAGAAGCAACCCACAGGCAGGGCTGCACTGCCAGAAACAGATATTTAGAGGAGTAGTAACTCTGACAAAGGAGGTACTATATCACTGTCATTGTTAGGCTTACACTACATGAAGGCTAGATGTGGGCTTTGTGTTTTGTTTTTGGCTTAGCATTATAAACCATTTGGGCACATTATAACCCAATGGGAAGGCATTCTTTCAAAATTAATATATATTTGATCAATTAATTGATTGATTGATTGGGGATTTTAAAAAACCCAAAAGGTGTAGGCCTTATGAGGAAAGACTGAAAGAACTGGGCATGTTTAGGTTTGAGAAAGAAGACTGTGTGACAATATGATAGCACTTTTCAAATACTTGAAAGGTAGTCATACCAAGAAGGGGCAGGATGTGTTCTCGGTCATCCAAGAGCACAGTACACATAATAAGGAAGCCAGATTTTGGCTGAGTATCAGCCAAAACTCTTAGAACAGCACAGTAATGGAACCAATTACCTCAGGAGATGGTGAGCACTCCAACGCTGAAGGCACTCAAGAGAAAATTGGACAACCCTCTGTCAGATCTGCTTCGATATGGACTCCTGCATTGAGCAGGGAGTTGACTCGATGGCCTTACAAGCCCCTTCACACTCAATTATTCTATGATTCTATGAAAACCAATTTGTATAAATATTTGTGGAAACGAAATATTGGGATGTTCTTTCTTTCAGGTCCAGAGGCAAATGACCATTAGGTCCCTCCTCAAGGCCGTTCTAAGCATGCCTTCGCACTACCGCTGCTTGTGTGTGAGCCATTTGATGGGATGGACAGCGTTCCTTTCTACTATGCTCTTCTTCACTGATTTTATGGGACAGGTAAAGAAAACAACCATCTAGAATGGTATATGTCCTACTTTACAGAGGTCATTCCTCTACGGTTGGAGGGATGTCAGAGTGCACATTTCAGTTGAAGGGAGTCTTTGTTTGAAGAGCTGTCCAGCCGAGTTTGGTTTCCAGGCAAAGAAGCATAAGTAGTGAGGGCCTTGAAGTTGCTACTCATCAACAGTTGGAGTCTGGACAGTAGAAGACGAAACAAGCTCATGGAAGTTAGCTGCTCACAGTATTTCCCTTTATAGTGGGACATAGTATGCTTCCAGGTGAAGCTTTTAATGGGCAATTGCACTGCCTTATTTATGGGAGGCCCAGATAATATTGATTAATTAACAGAAGTATGGTCTCTAAATTCCATGGGGTACTAGTCCCCTTTTATTCAGCACTGGTTAGGCATCATTTAGAGTACTGTGTCCAAGTCTGGACACTGCACTAAGAAGGATGCCAGAGAAGGGCAACAAGGGGATCAGGGGACTGGAAACCAAGTCTTATGAGGAAAGAACTGGGCATGTTTAGCCTTGAGAAAAGAAGAATGAGGAAAGATATGATTGCATTTTCAAAATACTTGACAGGTAGTCTGATCCTAATCATCCCATTGTGCAGGACACATAATAATTTCAAGATACAGGAAACCAGATTTAGGCTTAATAGTAGGAAAAACGTCTTAACTCAGTGCAACAATGGAACCAATTACCTCAGGAGGTGGTGAGCACTCCAACTCTGGAAGCACTGAAGAGACAATTGGGCCACCCTCTGTCAGATCTGCTTGGATTTGGATTCTTGCACTGAGCAGGGGATTGGACTTGATGGCCTTATGGGCCCCTTCCAACACAATTATTCTATGATTGTATGATAATGTTTGATTTTCTACTGTCTCATGCTTCTCCCATTGTTCCTTCCACCTTTTTTCTTATGAGAAATGATTCATTAATGGATTGGGGAGGAAGATAGCTGCATGGTGCCTTTTGATTGTGAGCAGCAGGTGCTGTACAGAAATATCCATAGTGCAATTCTGTTTAAATTTTACATCTTATTTCTAATTTTACATCTGCGACTATAAATTAGCATATGCACAATATATACAAATCTGCACTCCCATTTTGTCCTCTTTTTTTGGTGATGTTTAAGGGTCCCCCTCTACCTCTTTCAAGGCACAATGCAAATTTTAAAATTCAAATTATTTCATTCATTTGCTTATATTGGTTTGGTGGTAACATTCAGAGTTGTTGTTAACATCTTGGAACAGCGGAGTGAGTAAATCCAGAGAACAAATACAAATGCCTTTAGGATTTCTTCATAGAACTGTGCATATTGAGGAGCTAACGTTTTTATATTTTTCTCTAGTGGGTGCCATAAAAGATAAAATGAAAAATGATGGCTGTCTGAAGTTTCCAAAAACATCAATGTCCATTCTGTTGTTTAGAATATAGCTGACAGATGTATTGCAAATTCTTGATTCATTGCTGACTCCTGAAGTTGGCAGAGCTCCTGCTCATGCTGTGCATTTTAAATTACAGTCCCCTTGAGCAATTTATTGTCTTGTTTACCATATTAGTGTATATGGGCAATGTTAACAGAAATAACCTGATGTTTCCTGATATCTAATGCCATGTGTTACATTGGTAGACAATCCCTCCCAATTTCTTGATGGAGATGTCATTACTGCTGTGAGAGCTCAGGGACCTACCCTTCCTTGGTTCCTATCTAAAGCACTTTGCTGGTACAAAGAGGCTTTTGAGGATGGTGTTCTCAAAGTCTCAGAACCCTGAGGCTGTTTCAAAATAATGTTGCACCATAGTTCCAAACACAAACTTCTTCTTCCCCTTGGAATTCCTTTCTCTTCTCCTATTATTGAAACTTCCAATCTGGGTTTATGGGAAATTGTGATTTACCTGTAAGCCAGCATTGCAAATTGTATACTAGCCATGGTTTAGAATCTTGGTTTCCAGGCATGCTATTTAAGTTTACTTGGTTCAGTAAACTATGATCAGAGGTTGGAAATGTGACCTTTTCTGGAGTACAACTCCCTCAAACTGCTAACCAACATGACTGCTATGGTTTAGTAGAAATTAGGATTTGAAGTTTTTAATATGAAGGGAGGAAGGTCAAGAGTGGAAAAAGAGATATATGAATTGGAGGTTCATTCTTGTAATAATGCTTAGTTAATGTCTGGATATATTTATGCTATTCCTGTGCTGGGGGAAAGCCTGATCAATGGCAGGAACTGGGCTCCAGTATTTCCAGCTGTTGGACCTCCACTTTTTCCAGGCAACTTCAAAAATATTGTCCGGGTTATTTAGAACTGTAGTTCAAAAACATAACCTTTCCCATCTCTGATTAAAATAATCAACATCAAATAAATGCAGGGGTAGTGCAACTGCATGCACATTTACCCAAAGTACAATTGTTTTGATTTGGGTGGAATGTCTTCTCCAGTAAATTTCATATAGGATCACTGAATAAAATTCAACTGGAAAACCGCAAGACCTCTTTAAAACAGCTGGCAAAATTGTGTGGTTCTAAACATCTTTCAGAAAAGAACTCCAGGGAAAGCTTCTAATACTGCTGATAATGACGCGTGAAATGACACTTCTAATGAAGTGCTAATTTGGCCTTTATATCTTGA
Source organism: Pogona vitticeps (assembly GCF_051106095.1). NCBI lineage: Eukaryota > Metazoa > Chordata > Lepidosauria > Squamata > Agamidae > Pogona > Pogona vitticeps. Next base: position 294,549,462 of record NC_135784.1, read on the forward strand.
CATGGGGCTGTGGTTCAGTAAACAGAGCACATGTTCTGCATGTGGAAGATCACAGGTCCAATCATAAGCCTCTCCAGGCAGGGCTGGAAAATTTCTTCCCAGGGACACTGGAGATCTGCTGCCAATGACTCCCTGCACCAGATTAAACAATATGAGGACACTATTCAGCATAAGGCAACTTTCTATTTTCCAGCCGGAGCAAAACAAATTCTAGGAGGTGTCTTACAAATGGGAACTCTTCAGCCTCTGGTTGCAGGGCCCAGCTGCATTGGACAGTCCCAAGGTCAAAGTGGATGTATTGTTATTATATTTTCATGGCTTTTTTCCCCCTAGGTCTCTCTCTTATGCTTTATGGGCTGTTTAATTTAGAAGTAGGACCCATGGAGAAATCAGTCCTTATTTCTCATTTTTGGTTTTATTTTGTTTTTGGTGATGCATTGCAGATTGTATTCAGTGGTGATCCTTATGCACCTCATAACTCCACAGAATATATGACATATGAAAGGGGAGTAGAGATTGGATGCTGGGGGATGTGCATCAATGCAGTTTCTTCCTCACTCTATTCCTGTGAGTATTGCCAAACTGGGTTCTTCCTAGATTTCTGATGTGTGTTTATCTATGGCTCTCAAGCATATTCACATGTCAGGGAAATTCTAGACCAGAGAATGTTATGGGAGGAAGTGCTCCTTCCAATAGCTAACCCTTTATCCTCATTTTTTTCCCATCAGAAATCCCACAGCAAACATTTAGGGCTGTTGAAACCTGGGTTTCCAGGTTATGCAACAAGCATCTGGATTCCAGAGGTGTGCAAATGGTGTTGCGATCCTACTGTGTTAAAAATGCAGCAAATGACCCAGTTACTTCACCCTGTAATGTCCAAACACTGCTGGAATGGTTCCTTTTTAAGGACAATATTGTTCTATATGACCTTCAGTCATTACAGATTGCTTTAAAAGGGGCATTCGGAACTATTTTCAGTCTGTTCATACAGAAATATATCTTTTAAGAAAAGTGCACTTTTTCTTTAAATGTTTTTTAAAGAATGCCTTGGCGCAAGAAGAAAGGATAAATGAATATTTTTAATCAGAAACAAAGGAAAAACAAACAACCTATCCTCTTCTGTTCTTTTTTCCCCAACAGACTTGCAGAAAGCCCTTCTACCTTACATAGGATTAAAGGGACTTTATTTCATTGGATACTTGCTCTTTGGCCTTGGGACAGGGTTTATTGGACTTTTCCCCAAAGTGTATTCTACTCTGGCTCTATGTTCCCTATTTGGTGTCATGTCCAGCACGTTATACACTGTACCATTCAACCTCATTGCTGATTATCACAGGGAGGAAGAGGTAAGCGAGAACGTATGTCTGTTGGCATTTATTGTTTGGTGCTGAATCCTTGTTCTAACTTGGAGGGTAACCCATCTCCATGCAGGAAATGAGGATAGCCAAGACATAAACGAAGAAGAACTCATAGTGTGAAGGTCTGCCTGAGGAATTCCTCCATTCTTTCCCTCCTACAACCTTCACTGATATGAATAATAACAACATTTCACTCTGTGCTCTTCTCTATGCTTACAGGAAATGCCTAATCTATCCTACATGGGAGTTACCTGTGAGTAAATAGTGATGAAAACAGATTGTAACACACTCCTGTGTGTTTATTCAGAAGGATGTCTGACTGAATTCTGCAGAATTTTCCTTCTGGTCAGTGTGCACAGCACTGTGGCCTGCGTGTTACAAATCAGCCCAGGGATAATTTGGCAGGATCCATCCTCTGATGCCACATTAACACACTTCACAGTGGATGCACAGCACCCAACAAAGTCTGTGAACCATTGGATAAGTCAATACTGCAATGCCTGGTGACTTGGAAATAAACCCCAGGATCAGGACAAAGAAACCAAATGGCATATTTTGCGTGTATTTAGATGTGATGCTCCCTCATAGGGTAAAAACAATCTGTTTGTCATAGCACATGTTTTCCCTCACATTCCTATTTTGCATTTAGTTTGATTTGTTTTATGATCAATAATAATTATTACTTTCTATCAAGTCAGTTCTGACTCATGGGGTTTCCTAATGGTATAGAATACTCAGAAGTGATTTACCATTTCCTTTTTCTGGGGTCACTATGGTATAGTGCAGTTTGTCCAAGGCCACAGAGGTTAGCTCTTCTCCTACCAGGCTGCTTTGACTCACGGAGTTATCCAGCCAGTTTTGCTTTGCGATTGGTCAATGAAAAATAAACATGAGATTATTTTGCAAGTCTGATGCTGTGGCACAGATCTCTGGAGAACCTCCAGATTAATCTCAAGGAATACACACACATTTCCTTTAAGGAACTAATTTGACATTTAATTTCAAGAAAAGAGCTAAGAAGCAGAAAGTCCTTTCACTGGAATTATTTTTAAACCATTTGCTTTTTTTTACCCCACTGCTAATGTATATTTCTCCTTCTATAGTGAAGTGTATCAGAGATTGCAGTATGTACAAAAGGACAAGATTCCTGTATCATCCACGCCTGTCTAAAAGAATGTCCTGAGTAACCCTGTGCTCACGAATGCAAAAAGACCTGGACCACCAGGCTGTGCACCATTAAAATGACAGAGAAATAATGCTCTAAAATAAAGATATGCTCAGCCTAGTACAGGATTCCTTGAACCACGGTTTGAGAAAATTGTATACACGAAAGCTTTCATGGCTGGGATCTAATGGTTGTTGTGGGTTTTTCGGGCTCTTTGGCCGTGTTCTGAAGGTTGTTCTTCCTAACGTTTCACCAGTCTCTGTGCCCAGCATCTTCAGAGGACACTTGAGAAAATTGCTCTTTTAGATTATGGCTCCCAGAATCCTCCAACCACCATGGTGCCTGGGGGGTTGTGGATTTTTCAAGTGCTATGGCTCTTGGCCCGAGTGAGATCAGAAAGACAGGTGCAAAATGCAAGGTAGTCAATAAATGTATTCGAACAGGCAGAAAAACAGGCAATGCGTTCACAGAGGGTTGGAACAAGCAAAAGAAAAAAATGCTGCCTGCATATGAATTGTAAGTTCTTCTATTTGCCCCAAACATCATGTCAGAAAGAATTTTCTTCAATCAAGAGAATAGGGGGTTCCCAAACTACAAGCCTGCGTCAAAACATGTAGCCCTTTAAATGGTTCATGAAGATAGTGGTGCCTCGCTAGACAGTTACCCTGCATGACAGACAGCAATTTCAGTGGAACGGATTATCATCGTCTAGCGAGGCACCACTGCATATTTAAAAAGTGTGAGTGTTAGTTATAATCTTAGAAACAACTTGCATTCTCTAGGTCTTTTTCCTGTTTACTCATGTCAAAAGGTCACTCTCTTCCTTATCTTAAGAGGGACAGAACATCTGGCCTGGCTGATGCTCCAGAATGCCCCCCAGCTTCATTCTGAGTCCTTCCCCTTTGCTTAAATGAAAACAGAAGGATCTGAAAATGTAAATTATTTAGCAATATTACAATGCAGGGAAACAAACTTTACCCTTATACCTGGAGGGCTGTGGGAGCAGGTCCCCCATACAAGCTCTGCCTTGAATGGTTCATGTTTCTTTATTTGTCTAAGTTCCATTTCCTTTCTTGTTTGGTTACAGACTCAGAGCAGAGGAAAAGAAGACGGTGCTTTCCGAGGCAAAGGAGTGGACTGTGCTGCCCTCACTTGCATGGTTCAGCTGGCCCAGATCCTTGTTGGTGTGGGTCTGGGCTTCCTGGTCAGTGTTGCTGGTAGCGTGGTGGTGGTGGTGATTTCCGCCTCGGCCATTGCCTTATTCGGCTGCTGCTTTGTAGCATGTTTTGTCCGCTACGTGGATGAAAACAATAAATAGTGGATAGTTGGGAAAACTGCTGCCTTTGGATCAAGCAAGGAGAAAGAAAGTTGGCTTTCGATGATGAAACCACAAAGTGGGGGTGGGAGATCCCAATATAGTAAGTACAAGGAAGGGTGCTGAGCTTATTTTAGGGATAGGGTTCGGCATGTTGGATGGTTCCTCTAAATCTTTGGACTAAAAGCCAAAAGCAGGTTCACGACTCCCACAACATTGGTGTCGCCAGCCTACAGTGAATCCATTTTCTCACTTGGTACGTGGTCTCTCTTTCTTTGGAGATTCTTTTCCATCTCCTACAATTCATCAAAAAAAATCTCTGAGGAGAATTCTGGGAGTCTCGGTCCACAAACCCACAACTTACAGCTACGTACATTTCATTCACCTGGAGCAGGGTCTACCTCTAATAATGGTGGTCTCCATTTTTTGTTCTTAACATTAAAAAAAGAAAGGAGAAAAAAAAATAAGAGATCATGATGCTTCCTGGAAACCACACACCCACAGCTTATTAGGCTATGTGGAAGGTTCCTCCAGAAAAAGAATGAAGCTCTGTGGCAGCTTCGGGGTTTTTTTTTTTTTTTTACATTAATAATAGGAAACAAATACTCCAGAAGGCCCAGAAGCCTTGGAGGGAGGCCCTGCTCCAGGTGAGTGAAATGTAGGTGTCTTGTCAGTGTGGGGGGGCCCCCTGAAACTCCCAAAATTTTGGCTGGGGAATTCTTGGATAATTCTGGATGTTGGAGGCAAAAAACATGCACACAAAACCACACACCTACTAGTAACACTTCTGCTGCTGTTTTGGGGTTGGCAAAACACAAAGGCATTTGTTCTGCCACAAAGCTGAGTCACACCTATGCTATGGTCAAGTGGGACTTAAAAGTTCTTCTCAGGAATCTGTATGTCAGAGATTGGCTAATTTTAAGCTACTATAGACATCTCCATCTGGGTTTTCACAATTGTGGATATTCGAGTACTCTTACACTGCCAATAGCTCTCTCTCTCTTTCTCTGTCTGTCTGTCTGTCTGTCTGTTTGTCTCTCTCTCTCTCTCTCTCTCTCTCACACACACACACACACACACACACACACACACACACACACACACACACACACACACACACACACGTATGCTTCTGGTACTTCATTGCACAAAAAAGAACCACAGTCAGGAAATATTAAATATTATACTGGAAATGAGGCTGTATTTAATTTATTTCAAAAGAACAATAAATTATGGCTTTTATTGGTTTTCTTCTGGTTGGAGAGTTGATACTCTCCTGTCACTCCAAAAAATAAAAGTACAATCCGGTTGAGCATTGATTTCATTAAGTCCATATATACAAAGAGTTTTCTCCCTTCAGCTTTTGAAAAGTGACAGGCCGTACGTGACTGCACCTGCAATGCCAATAATTTCATGTCCAGTGAAGAGCAAAAATTCAAAAGTTTTTATAGTAAAGCATACTTCGTCCAGTTGACATATCCAGATTGTGGCTGCTCAGACTTGAAAGTGATTGCCTCTCACTCAAGGCAAAATGTTTCTTAGCAAGGCTTACATCTTCTATATTGTTTTTGTTCCAATACAGAAGGTACAAGCAAAGCAATTTGCCCCCATCATGCAGTTAAAAGAGAAGCAAATGCCCACCTGACTGAGCCCTTACTGTGAGCAGATCCCTTTATACTACTGAAGGCATCTCACATAAATAGTTCTGCTACAATCCTTAGCATCCACCCTAAAAGGTAGGATGCAATATTAACAGATGTCAGAAGAAGGTTGCACAAGACTGGCTTGATTGTGGCAATGAAATGAATGGTAAGGTCAAGGTTAAAACCAGTGCTGTCCTAGCCATTTGAGTATTAGATTATCTTGCCTTAAACTCTTCCCGTGGGCTAGATGTCTCAAATACAATGCCATTTGCTCACTCAATGTGAAATGCAAGTGGAACAAAGAAAAAAAAATGTGGCAGTCTCTCCTAACTTCCTAGGAGGTGTGCCCTGTTCTGGTTCCTGCCGGGCAGACATATCCTCCCTCCAGGATGCTTTAAGCCAGTGGTTCTCAAACCCGTTGTGATTTCTGAGCAATCTCCATGCCTCCTTACCTCTTCTGTCTGGTTCAAAACCTCCAGAAAGTAAAATTGAAAAATTAGAGATCTCAGTCTTTCATGATGAATACTTTGGCATAAGAAGCTCATGGATTTCCAATTATGTCAATATATGCTTATTGTTTAAATAATCCAAGCTTTCAGTGGCAGTATCCTGCACCATCTTCATCAGGGAAGGCAAAATATCAACTAAAACAAAGCTAAACTTAAACATAACAAGGTACAATCAAAACCAGCTGGGTAAACATTCAGACCAAACTGAGGCAAATTAACATTAACGATCCAGTAACCCACACGGACCTGTATTATATAAGGGCAACCTGTCATGCCTATCTAGTTTACAAAACAAAGGCTTCCAGCAAGCACTAAAAGTAACACAACTGTCTCTTTTGATGGAATGTGGCTCAAGTTTTATCATGATAGCCTCAATAATAATTCTATCCAGAATTGACTGGTTTTGGCCAATACTTATACCCTATTCTTGAGAGTCCCCCGGACTGCAAAGAGAACAAACATATCCATTCTAAAGGAAATCAACCCTGAGTGCTCACTGGAAGGACAGATCCTGAAGCTGAGGTTGCAATAACTTTGGCCATCTCATGAGAAGAGAAGACTCCCTGGAAAAGACCCTGATGTTGGGAAAGTGTGAAGGTAAGAGAAGGGGATGACAGAGGATGAGATGGTTGGACAGTGTCATGGAAGCAACCAACATGAATTGGACCCAACTCCGGGAGGCAGTGGAAGGCAGGAGGGCCTGGCGTGCTCTGGTCCATGGGGTCACGAAGAGTCGGACACAACTAAACGACTAAATAATAACAACAAATTCCAATGGGGCTGATGACCATGCTTGATGCAATGTTTAGCCAGTCCAGATTTTTTTGGATGTTGTAATCTAATATATCGTGAATGTTCAGATATTCTCTCTGGAACAAATCTTCCAGTCTAGCTGATGTAAGTTTGACCACAGTAGCATGGTGCTCAATAAATGCCTAGGGCTCTGAGTCCCAGAGGATCTTTAACTACATGGGCCATTTGTTTTGTTAATAGGACAGAAAACGGGTTTGAAATGTAAGCTTTAATGTTTATTTGCCTGAGTCTGACCTGAATGTTTACCCAGCTGGTTTTGACTGCACCTTGTTGTATTTAAGGTTAGCTTTGTTTTAGTTGATATCTTGCCTTCCCTGACGAAGAGGGTGCAGGATATTGTCATCGAAAGCTTGGACTATTTAAACAATAAACATGTATTGACATGAATGGAAACCCATGAGCTGTTTACACAATTGAAAAATGTTTATTTGGGGCTTTTAAGAAAAAAGAAATTGGAAATGAATTCCTGGACATTTCCAGTTGTTGTTTTAAAATGAATAATATATACACAAGGAAGATACTGGGTGGCAGCAGCAGCAACTAAAAGTGACACTGGTGGAGGAGGCAACAACAGTGACATTCAAGCTAACTTTTGTTATTACTACAGAAGGTGGCAATGGTGAACCCCTGCTGATCTTTCCTTAAAATGACCACCCTATGATGAGGCAACAACAACAGATACACAGGATCAATTAGATAACCTACAGAAGTTCCCAGGAAGGGAGGGAAATCATCCCCTTGACCTGCTGAAGTTGCCAGTGTTTGAAATTAGTGGATCTATGGTGTGGCTCTATAAGGTTTCACTCCAGTGGGGTGATAGCTTTCGGATATCACCAACATGAAAACTGCCTGCATGATTGTCAATGGAGCAAAAGCATTCTCTGCACACAGGAGATTTGAAGGCTTTTGCAGGTATCTGGAAAGAGCTTAGTTTGTTGTCCCAATGCTACAATCAAGCTAGTTGAGGTCCAGCAGGGAAGTAGCTCCATCACTCCCTCCCGCCTGCTCCCCCCCCCCGTGTCAGATCAGGTAACCTGTACTCTAAAACAGACAGTTCAGTGCACAAGAGCACTTGAATGCATACTCATGCACAAAGGAATAACCACGCTCAAGAATGTTACGCATATAGTGATTTAATCATCCACAGATAACAAGGCATTGTCTCTTGATACAGAGAATTGGTACAAGGGTTTCTTCATTGAAGCATCCTTTATTTCCAGTTTTGGAGCACCAGCCTAGCCATTTGGGATTCATATTAATGTACAAGAATTAGCATGCTTGGGTACAACGGCAATCAACCTTTGGCACAATCTCCAGCCCTTACGTGCGAACACTGTGTCATTTGGATTAGTGCAATAAGAGCCTTGGAGAGTTACCTGTAAATCAAAGCTGGAGAGGATGAATGGTAGCAAACAATGTCAGAGCTGAGTTCTCTCCAAATAAGGAATCTGGAGAGAAAAAGTTCATGGATAAAAGTACTGTTGTTTATATCCATTTAAGTCAAGCAGTTCATGACTTGAGTGAGGAATACAGAAGTACCAGAGAAAGATTTCAGGAGTCATGTCCAACGAGGATGATTTATTTTAAAGGTACATACAATATTTTTCCAGACAGGTCATAAAGACAAATCCAGGCAGCTCCGCCAGCACTAGCACTTGTGCCAGCTGAATACAGCAGTTTATCTCTGAACATTGAGAACTAAGGATGAGCAGCTGGCAGGAAAGGGCATGTGCCTGGTGCATTGGTTGTGGGCTTCCGAGAGACACCTGCCCAGCTTGGAGAATTTATTTTTGAACCCTAACTCCTACATCTTAAAAATCAGAGTCATCACCTTGCCGACAAAGGTCCGCATAGCCAGAGCTATGGTTTTCCACTAGCGATGTATGGAAGTGAGAGATGGACCATAAAGAAGGCTGACCACCAAAGAATTGACACTTTTGAATTGTGGTGCTGGAGGAGACTCTTGAGAGTCCCCTGGACTGCAAGGAGAACAAACCTATCCATTCTAAAGGAAATCAACCCTGAGTGTTCACCGGAAGGACAGTTCCTGAAGCTGAGGCTCCAATACATTGGCCATCTCATGAGAAGAGAAGACTCCCTGGAAAAGACCCTGATGTTAGGAAAGTGTGAGGGCAAGAGGGGAAGGGGACGACAGAGGACGAGATGGATGGACAGTGTCATCGAAGTGACCAACATGAATTTGACCTGACTCTGGGAGGCAGTGGAAGATAGGAGGGCCTGGCATGCTCTGCTCCATGGGGTCACAAAGAGTCAGACATGACTTAATGACTAAACAACAACTCCTACATCATCCCCCAGCAAACACAGCCAAGCTAGCTGAAAGATTCTAGGAGTTCCAATCAGAAAGGACATCCAAGTTGCGCAATTCTCTAGTTGCTCTTGGAAACCAGATGCTAGACTAAGAGGAGTTTTGGTCTAATCTGACAACAGGGGTCTTGTGATATTAGTTGTGCTTTTTAAAGTCCCCAATATATTTCACAGCTCTGGAAACAGGAAAATATCATGGGGGGGGGGGAGGACGTGAGCAGGGCAGAGAGGTTCTGAAGCCACAGATCTAGGTTCTTTCTACTTTTCTTTGGATTCAAAGGTTTGCCCCAGGAATGCAACAACACTACAGACTCATTCTGACTTGCTCTCTCCTCCATCACTAAATGTCAGCATCTTCAGGACTTGAGAGAGTTGCTTTTTTGGACAACAACACCCACCAACAGTCCAGCCCAGTCATGCTGGATGTGGTGGCCATTCGGGGGAGTGGCTAGTAATTTAGAAAGAACACTTCCAGGATTTGGGTACCTCTCAGATTTCAGCCTGAGCACAGGTGCTACTATGGGATATCAGAACATGGAGCATGCTTCAAGCCTGAGGATAGGATTATTCCAGGAGCAGCTGCTGGGTATAAATGTACAATCTTCTCCCACTTGGAACTGAATCATCTGATGATGCTTCTTACATAAAAAGCTCTCTTGTCCCAACAGGATGAGAAAATTCTGACCCCACCCATTTCCTGATGGGAAATGAAATAGACAAATACCAGTTCTGGTGTAATGGCAGTACTCAGCAACACATAGCTTGTTCCCAAGATGGACAAGTCCAGACACTCACCTCCTTAACACAGTCCCTGTGTATCCTTTTCAACAAGGGGATGTCTCGTGTAAAAATATCCCTGCTGGAGGAGACCCAATGCCATCTAGGCTAAGATCCTGCTGTGACCAAACAGCTGCGCTAGATGGAAGCTCACAAGTGTTTCATCAGTACAGGAGTGTCCTCCTTTTCATGTTCCTTAGGAACTAATAGGAAGATCCTAGTTTCTCCAATGCTGGGCGGTAATCCCTTAGTTTGCCATGAATTTCTTTAAGCTCCTTTGAAAGCCATCCAAGTTGTCATCTCTCGCTACACCTTGTGGCAGCAGCTTCCACGGGAATCTATATCAGCCCATGATCCAGTATTGTAAGAAATTGAGAAAAGCTTCTTCCTACACATTTACCACAACCATGCATAACTTTTATGTATCATTATTCTTTCTGCCCTCCTGACTGGCCGTTCCCCCCCCCCCCCAATGATAAAAAGTGCCAACCTGAGGAAGAGCACTGAAGAATGTGAAAACTCATCTCATTCGTAACTCTTTGGTGCCTCAGGAGAGACAAAATCTTGATCTTTGTGTCTTTTAGTGGATCCCACAGCCACTTCTCCTGCAAACCTCAAGCGCTCAAAGTTTCCTTTCCTGAGGGGGGCTCCTTGATTATTTAGCAAGACTTTCTCAAGCTCTACAATACCCTTTTGAAGGCAGGCTGATCTGAACTGTGCACCGTATTCCCAGAGTGGTTACACCATCTAATTCTCAGTGATAGGAGACCCCAACATACTTCTAGTCTAGTCTAGTGTCGTTTGTAGGTTGCTCTTTCTCTTGTGAAGAACATTTCCCTGGAATAACAGAAGAGTCCTACGCAAACTTTCCCTTTTTCTCTCCCCTCCCTCTTGGGCGGTTTTTATTAAGCGGTTTGAGGAGCCCATTTTTATAAATGCTGCCCCATTCCCACTGGTATAGTGCAGCCAGGAGCAAAGCCTTAGGATTTTTCTCATTGGCAGGTACTATTATGTTGTCTGCCGCTCCTCACTGGAGGTTTCCTTGTTCTCTTTGAGTTTAGCTGCAACCACCACTGGGAGAACAGGAGTGAGAGAAATGGATTTTCTAGGAACAGCATATCATTGCTTCCTAACCCTGTTATAATGCAAAGTTGATTTATTTTTAATAGGCAGTTAAGAGCTATTAGTTTTGCAAAAGACCTGCCCGTAGTGGAAACAAAAAACTTATAATACTCCTTTCTTGATGTGGGATGAATCTGGCTGGCTGCATTTTCACTCAGGGAGGGGTTGGATATTGGAAATGTCATGAATGATGAGCCCCGGAACTTCCAAATTTACCTCTGCTCCATTGGCCACTTCTCGACCCAGATAAGAGGCAATCCCAGGTGCGGTTCAATACAGTGAGAACTCCCTCTTACTGTCAATCTACTGGCCCTGGAGAGAAGGAATAGTCCCCATTTCCCTCTATGCCATGGTTCCATAGGTTTAGGAGGGAAGCTCAGCAGAGGTGCTGCTGGGCAAGGGCTCAGAGCGGCTGCTGTACACAACCACGCCGGGCGGATAGGAAATGATGTCTGGCAGGGTTTGAGCTGCAGCAGCTGCTGGAGGAGGAGGAGGGCAACTACTACTTGCTGGATTCGCAGGCATCAGACTATGCAGTACCTGCTCCTCCTGCTCGGGCTTGGTGGTGGCTGTGAAAGGGCGCATGGCGGTGACCGAGGGCGATGTGATCCTCCAGAGCAGTTTCTTGAGTGCTTTGCGGAACTCCCTGCGCATGAGGCAGTAGAAGATGGGGTTGAGGCAGCTGTTGGAGTGTGCGAGGCACACGGTGATGGGAAAGAAGTACGCCTGGGAGACAAAGTAGGCGTAACTGAAGTGTAGGGCGTTCAGCTTGATGAGGATCCCCCAGGTGGTGAGCGCCTGGTTGGGCAGCCAGCAGAGGAAGAAGGACAGGACCACGATGGTCACCGATTTGGTCACTTTGGTCCGGCGCTTCATGCTTGGGCCGCAGGAGCTGGCACCCACGTGCCTGTCGCTGATGAAGCGCACCAGCAGAAGGTAGCAAAAGGTGATGATGCTCAGAGGCAACAAAAAACCCAAGAGGACTTTCTGGGCTTGGTAGAGTCCCAGCCGGAAATTGCTGCCTTGCTTGTCGGGGAGCCTGATCAGGCAGAGTTCCTCGCCCAAGAGATTGGTGACGGTGGAGAAGATGCCAGTGGGCAGAGAGGCCAGAATGGCCAAGATCCAGACCAGCGCGCACAGCCATTTGGCCGGAAAGGAGCCGCCAGGCAGCCCTCCTTGCCTTCTGCTTTTCAGGGCAGAGGCCACCGCATGGTAGCGGGCAATGCTCATGGCCGTGAGAAAGAAGACACTGGCGTACATGTTCATGGCCGTCACGTAGGAGAGGATCTTGCACATGGCATTGCCGAAGAGCCAGGTGTAATCCAAAGCATTCTCCACCGCCCAGAAGGGCAAAGTCAAGACAAACTGGAAATCGGTCAAGGCCAGGCAGGTCACAAAGAGATTGATGGAGGACTTCTTCCATTTGCTTTTCATCAAGTACAGCACCAGCACGTTGCCCACCAGCCCGAGGGCGCACACCACGGAGTAGACGATGGAGAGGAAGATCCGCAGGACAATCGAGGCGCTCCCTCGCACCCCCTCAGCCCTCTCCAAGTTGACGAGGCTCCTCCAGAATTCCGGGAGGGTCTCGTTGGTTCCGTTGCCCACCAGCCTTTCCTCCATGAGGCTTGAGGCGGGGAAGGCGTCCAGGAAATCCCCCGCGTTGGCGTCTTTCATGCTGGCTGCTAGAGAGCAGTAACTGTATTCACAGAGGGCACCCATCCCATCGCAGGAGGAAACCTCTTGCTCTCTTTCGTCCCACCGCACCCACGCTGGCAAGGCTCTGGCGATCGAAAGGGGAGGTCTTCTAACCTGCCGGCCAACACAGTCTCGGGCGCCAAACGAGCGAGGAGCCTCTCCCTGGGGTTGTTGCCGGAGCTGGCTAAAGTCATCGGGGAGGAATCTGTGGGTTAACGAAAGGGGGAAAAACGATGCAGCCGCCTTGCCTTCTGAAGGAAAGGGGAGAGGGAGAGTCACGGCTCTTTTTCATTTGCAGAATAAGCATAGCAACCCCAAAGCAGGCGGCGATGTATAGACACCCCACCCTCCCACTAGCCTTCGAAAGAAAGTGACCCAGCCGCTACTTTACCATTCGGTTGATCTTCTCAGGAGCAGATCCTTTCCGAGGTGCCTGCATGGGCTGGTGTGTGAGTGGCTATGATGTTCGCGTTCCAGCCTTCTAGGGTTATCTTTGAAAGAAGGAGGTGTCCTCTCTCTCTCTCTCTCTCTTTTTTTAATACTTCAATTAGCCGGTCATCTACACTTGTCAAGTCTTTGCTTCCTCCTGCTCTGGTGCGGTTATAACGCTTTCTGCCACCGCTGGCAGCTTTTAAGGTGCGCGCGCAGCGACGCCCTCCCGGAGCTCTCTGAGGTCCTGAAATCTAGCCATCGGGTAACGTGCACTGTGCCCGCCTCTCTCTCTCTCTCTCTCTCTCTCTCTCCTGCTCCCTTTGGCAGCCTCATTAGCTGGCACCGCAGTATCCCTTGGGATTTGTTCCTTTCCACCGATTTTCTGACCTTTCTTCCTGCAGGTACGCGCCGCAAATCTTAAGATGATCTACAGCCACCTTCACGGAACTGTAAGCGCAGGATAGCTTGTGGCAGAAGGGATCGCAACCTCCACTTCAAACGCATGTCTTACTCTCTTTCTCCACCTCCTCTTACCTTTATCTCTGTCTGTCTGCCTGCTTGCTGGAGAGAGGTACAGACTGTGTGTACATACATAAAGTTTCCCCCAAACTCAAGGTGGAAATGGTTTTTTCTGCTATACAGGAGAAAAACAATAATTCTGATAGAGGCCCCAAATAAAACAAAGAAAGTATTGTGGGACATTAAAGACAAACAGATTTAAATTTTGTATGACCAAAAAAGTGAGAAGAAATAAAGCTTCCTTCAAATATAACAGGTTGAGATATTTGTTGTTTTTTATTACGTGTCTTCAATTTATGGGTACCATATGAGTGAGCTCTCTCCAAAATGTGCTATTATTAACTGCTCTGCTCAGATATCAGTGAAATATTTAGCCATAGATTAGCCTTTAAGGTGTCACAATACTTTTGTTTCTATCTTGGATTCGTTTTGGTTATGCAAATTGCTCAAGCACACTAACTATGAAAAGTTTGGTAGTGAAGCAAGCAAAGTGTTTAGGCTACAGCTTTCAGTAATTTTTCTGATACAGCCTGCCTTTCAAAGTCACTTTCACAGTGACATTGCCTACACTGCAGATCTACTTGGAAGTAATCTTATTTAAATCAATGATATTTGCTTCCAGATATTTGCTTTGTAAGACTATTGCAGTCTTACAATTCAATCCTCTGATTACTCATAAGTAAGTTCAATCTAATTCAGAGGGGCTCACTCCCAGATATACTCAGTTACCTGGAAGTAGGTCTCATTGATTTAAATAGATATTACTTCCAAGGATTGCAGTCTTAGGGTGCATGGATTTAGCCTTGGTCTAAAAGAAAGCTCTCTAAGGCATAGGAAAAAATAGAGAAAACCAGGGTTTTCAAAGTTATGTGTCATATCCTTTTCTCATTGCCACAGAATAAGTAAAAGAAACCTGTATGATTATTTGTTTAGTAACGGAGCTTTCAAGAAAGGTAGTGTGACAGCCTGAGTGCTATCAATTGTTGATAAAGATTATTTTTACTACATGACATCACATTTTTATCTTACTTTACAATTGTTAAATAGACAGTTTGAAACTGGCCAAAGACCTTAAAGTTCTGGTAGATCTCTCATGGGTTTTCAATAGTGTACCTTAATAAATACTATTGGGGTGTTTCCCCCCAAATTATCTCCCTATGAAATATTATTAGAAAAATAATAAGCTGTTGTAATACACCTAGTTTCATCCAATTTAGGAAGGTAAGTAGGATCAGGCCTGGTGTGTGTTTAAAGGAGAGACCACCTGGGACTACCTGGGCTCTCTGGGTAGGACCAGGAACCAATCCTGTCAGAAACCCTGAAGACCTGCTGCCGATCAGAGCTGGTCATATTGGGCTATCTGGACCAATGGCTTGACTCGGTATAAGGCGACTTCCTAAGTTTCAAAGGCTTTTCAAATGTTTTCCTTGAAAATGCATTAATTCAAAGCATTTATAGGTCACTTTTTAGTCACTCATTCTTACTCATTACAGAGTTAGCCAGACTGTAAGCCAGCCAGAACTGGCATATCTCCTTCCAAAGACAATTGCAGAGCTCCATATGATTGTCAGCAGATTGTTCCTTGAACCTGGGGCATTCATGGTAGCAACCCTGTTTCTAGGAGCAACCAGGGGACTCTTAACACCCACGCTGATGGAATATAATGAACGGCTGACTTGCGGAATGAAATTAGTATGAGGACTTATGGAGAGAAAGAACAACATTCTGGCTAGAATAATATCTTTACTGGATATGTAAAAGGTCTCAGACAAGGCACGTTTTTGAGCTCTCCAGAAGAGTTCTCTTGGCACAGATGGTTAAAAACATAGGGGGTAGGGAAGAGGCAAAAAGCCCCCGCCAAACATACAAAATCAAGCTATGGTGCAGACTGCGAGTAAGAGATACTGTAGATTCAATGCAAAACAAAGGTCTTGAGCTCTCTGAGTAGACTGAAGCCTACCCAGAGCCATGGAAGGCCTGGCAGTTGCAGAAAGAAGGTCTGAAATATGTGCCTCTTGGAGGGCCAAACCTATGCTGGAAGATTAGCAATACCTCCTGGTGTGGTTTTTGATTTACAGTTCTAAGCTACAAACAAACCCAGGGTCTCTGAAGGAACAACGACTCCCAGGTCAGCCTCTCTATCATTCAGAGACTATGCTTTTGAATCTCCTTGCCTTCCAAGGTGAAGCAGGTGGCAATATGGGAAGGGCCTTTTTTGGGGTAGCTCCTCAGCTCTGAAATGCCCTTCCACGTGTGGTTTGTCCAGGACCAGCATTATCACCAGGGCAAGGCAATCGTATTTTATTGGACTTTAGCTGTGATCACATTAAGACTGTGAAAACTACAACCTAAATGCTGAAAAAAATGTACATTTTAAATGGTTATAATAAAGGAATTCCTTAAAAATGGATTTCTCTTGCTCCTGGATCAGCACAGCTACCTTTTTAAAATTTACAATTATGCTTAGCTTTCAGTGAGCAGACAGTTTTATTGATGTTCTTGTTCCAGCTTTGATACTTGTCCTTTATTTATTTTGAGTGATGTTTGTCAAAGGTTGGAGATTTACAATGTTTTAAATGATAACTGCACTGACTAAATAAACCCATTGAGCTGGATTAAGCTTCTTTTCATGCATTGGGGGCAGTAGTCAGGAGGAACAGGCCATTTTTCACTTATCTCCTCTTCCCTTTTCAGTCCCAGTGCCATTTGCACCCAGTTCTTCGAAGGGTCCCCCAACCCTCCAGAGCAGATTTGGGGGAGCATAGAAGACTGAAGGTAATGGGAAGCTGAGGACAGTTTCTGCCCCCTCCATTTCTGCCCTGGAACAAAAAACATACTGCAAAATTGGGGAAGTCCTTTGTTCCACAGGAAATACATGGTGGATCCAACCTAGAATTGTCACTTGCAACCAAGGGCACACTAAAAGCCATGCAAATTACATAAGAACTTGTGAAAAGCTACTTTTCTGGATCACAGCTCCCAGAATCCTACAGTTTGCCAGAGATTCTGTGAGTTGTAGCACCTACCAACCTAAATGTTTTCCCTTACCATGTGTATCCCAGCTCAGTGGTTTAGGTAGCAGAGCCAGAGGGTGGGAGTTCAATTCCTCACTGTGCCTCCCAGGCAGCCTGTGTGATCTTGGGCAAGCTGCACAGTCTCAGGGTGCCTCCAGAAGAAGACTTCTGACTATTCTCTGCCTAGAAAACCATTAGAAGGATTACCATAAATCAGAATTGACTTGACAGCACATTATTATTACTGTATTCATCTTCATAGCTGCCAGAAAGACAAATAGATGGATGCTAAATCAAACCAAGCCTGAACTATCACTGGAACTTAAAATTATTACCATATTTTTCCGTGTATAAGACGCCACCACTTTTCTAATCCAAAATTATGAAAAATAAGTGGGGCTTAGCAAGTGTAGGGGGAAAGGGATCAAAGCCCTGCAGGATCACTTTGAACCCTGCTTTCCCCTCCACTTGTTTTTGTTCTCTCCTCAACTTACTTCTGTGAATAAGACGACCCTCAATTTTTAGTCTAAAGATTTTAGACAAAAGTATAGTCTTATACATGGAAAAATACGGTACATTGAGGCAATCATACTTCGGGTACATTATGAGAAAACAAGACTCATAAGAGACAATAAAGACGGGGTGAGACAATAAAGATGAGAAAAGCCAAAGGAAGCAGGAAAAGCAGAAGACCGAATGACTCAATCAATGAAACCATATTTTTTTAGTTCAGAAGAGCAGAGCAAGAATATTAATGACAGGATCTTTGGAGGTTAATACCCATATGCATTAACTTATAGGAAATTATTTGATAGCATGTAAGAATGACAATTGTTATGAAGAGGCAAATAGCGTTACTTTGCATTAGCGGTTCAGGGATTGTGGCACCGTGCTTTGCCCATTTCTATGAGCTCACTTTACATGTACTTACTTTACTCTGCTCAATTACATGAGCTCCTTTTACCTTATCCTCTCTCTCTCTCTCTCTCTCTCTCTCTCTCTCTGTGTGTGTGTGTGTGTGTGTGTAAATGAGACTATTTATATATGTTAATGGATAGAATGGCAACAAATATAAACACTGACTGCAGTTCTGCTCCTTAGTGTAATAAGCTGCAACAAGAGTAGGCCCACTGAATCAATGGAACTTATGGAGGAGGTAACTCATCAAATCCCCAACGATTCAGTCCTGTCTGGTTGTGACTTACTACTCTAAGCAACAGGATTTCAGCCAGTGTCAGAGGAGTAATGTGGTAAAAGTTGTTGACGTCAAGGACAGCCAACTGGGTAATCAAACAAATAGCTTAAGCCAGCAAAAGAACAACAACCGAAAAGCATTAGGTTAATGTTAATTTTAGGATTGATTTAGATCAGTGGTTCCCAGCTGTACATTCTCAAATGTTTTTGGACTGAAACTCCCAGAAGCCTTCACCACTAGCTTCACTGGCCAGGTTTTCTGGAAGTCCTAGTCCAAGAACATCTGGGGACCCAAGGTTGGGAAACCACTGATTTAGATCCATAGATCCCTTCTAACACTGGCCGCTAGAGGTCGCAGGAGTAACAGAGGAAAGCACGGTTTGATAGATGCTCTTTTAAACAGGAAATTGTCTATCACAGTTTTCCATAGCATCAGCAACTGATAAGACATGATAATTTACCACTGCCCTTGAACTTGAAAGCCTCGATGGGCATAATTCATTACCAAAGACTTGAAGGTACGAGGAAAATCGAAAACAGGCTGCTGTCGGACTTATTTTCCCACAAGCCTTTAGCATAAGGGTCCTTCCAGATGGACATAAGAGTTCCACGCAAGTGAAACAAGGCTGTTATGTTCGGATATGGCAAGAATTCAGAACACTTCTTCCATTCAACACAGACACAGACACACACACACACACACACATGATTTGGGGGCTGCGGCTGTGCATTTGTGTGATGTTGGATATGATCTATGAGGTATGCCATTCTTCCCACCCTTCTGTGCTTCATTTTTATGAGAGTTTAAACAGAATTGAAATAGGTTGTTGTGGGTTTTTTGGGCTTTTTGGCCATATTCTGAAGGTTGTTCTTCCTAACGTTTCGCCAGTCTCTGTGGCAGGCATCTTCAGAGGACAGCCACAGAGCCTGGCAAAACATTAGGAAGAACAACCTTCAGAACATGGCCAAAGAGCCCGAAAAACCCACAGCAACCATCAGATCCCGGCTGTGAAAGCCTTCGAGAATAGAATTGAAATTGTTTTAATTTTTAAAAAATTCAAACTATGTTTGTTCAGCTAATTCTTTAAAAGATGACAAACAATATGTGTAATAAAAACAAAACAAACACACATAACAAACCCTTGTGGCGCCTTTAAGACTAACAGATTAATTTCAGCATGGGTTTTTGTGGGTTGCATCCATTCATCAGACACATGGAGTATAACATTTGTTGGAGTTTTATTTGCAAAGTCACATGCTGTCTGTAGTTTGAGTGACTGGGAGAGACTTTGCTGAGCACAGATGATTATCTATCCAGCACTAGACGATCGTTCATTCCAGCCTCTGAATTCAAAGAGAGCCTTGCCTCTCTGCTGAGCTTTCTTTTTCCATCTCTTTAGTCTGTTTGTGGCAGTTGTTTGTTTGTTGTTGATCTGTTAGGTTGGTTGCTAAGTATGTATGCAGTAAAGAAAGCAGTATTAACAAGTCTGTAATTTCAAGCAAATGTAAGTAAAGAAACACTTTTATTATTTCTCCAAAAAATGTCTCAGAGTGAGTTATTGAGACTTTAAGTTCTAGTTGATGAGAAAGGGACAAATTCTGGTAAACCTATAGCTATTCTCCTCAGTAGAGCTCTGTACTTCTATTGTGTAGCAAAAGGAATTTTACCAGAAATTCAAAACTTTACAATAATATTTTGGTTGACAGGCTAACATACGCAGTGCACATGGTTGTAGGGGGTAGTGATCAAGTGAAGTGGAGCACTGAGGATAACAGTAATGTGGCAGTAAACATCAGGGAATGAACATCGAAGATCACATAGGCATCCTGACAATAGATAATTTAGCTAATAAAAACAGTGTATCAGCTGATACATAGTGATTAGGGTTTTGTATTCAAAATGCCAAGGTAATGACTTTTCTTCTTGAGAAACAGTTACTGGTGCTGAGATCAGAGGCTTGCCAATAAAAACCATTACTGCCTACATACAAGATTATAGTGAAAACCAGTTTATTAATATAGACAGAGCACAATGAAGCTCTGCTCTGTGTTTAAGTCTCTGGCTGCATACTGGAAGTTATGACTATAACTCATCTTAACTGTCTCCTTATTAATGTTATTTCTTTTCCCCTACAACATTCCATTCGAGATTGGTGTCCTGAGAGGCTGAAATGTTGCAATGCTGAGTTTAATGTGTTATTATTTCTCATGTCAGACGTGTATCCATTTATTCCTGTTTGATCTATATAGAATGCAAAGGATCACTGCCAGCAGAGGATGGCATATATCACATTAATGATGAACAAGTGAGTGAGTCATGGATGTAGGGGGTGTCATTTTTGGAACATGTAGTGGTGCTTACACAACAGACGTGGGCATGGAGTGGACACCTAAGTTTGTAGCAAGTTCTTGTTCTTGTTTCTGCATCCGTGGTGAGGAGACAGTGATTTGCCGTGAGTTGTGTAAAATTGGTACCCCGTCTGTAAATTAGCACAGGCCTGCCAACCAAAGCTTGTGAGAGGAAAGTATTGTTGTCCACAGTGGGCTGCATGTCCTTGACACTTGGTTGGAGTAGAGAGCTGTAGGTGACATCAAATGGAGTCCTGTCATCTTCCCTTTTGGATTTACACTGTAGTAGTTTGTTCCAACACACTTGCTCAGCCATAGAGCTCACAGTCCTAAAAGTTCAAACTATACATTATGGGTAGCACATCATTAGAAGAGAGAATTCCTTAAGTGCTGAAAGAAGCGCCTCTAAGTTAGCTTACTTTGTTTCATGATTGGACATCAACAGGCAAACTGGGCTTTCTTTGCAACTGACTGCTCAGACAACAAGAGTTTGCCCGAATCACATACAGATATTTGGAACAATATGCTGGGCAATCTGTAATGTATAATTTGACCTTCTGACTATTTTATAGGACTGTTGTGACAGCAAAGTGGAACGTCCTCTGCTGCTCAAAGCCCCATGGTGGTAGGGTGGCAATGAGGTATTCATACTGACATCTACATATTTAATATAGTTCTCTGAAAGCTATATACTCCAATAGGAGTACGCAACTGCCTTAATTTTGTTTTAAATCAGAAATCAGATCTTTCATCAACTTCTGTAACAAGACTACCTTTCTTGACTATTACATGTAAATAAGGACATCACACTTCTGGGAGAAACATTTCTGGCACTAAATCTAATGCTGAAAAAAATATGTAGCTTTTAAAAAAAATCTGAATTAAATGTCAGTCTGTACCTTTGTACCAAACAGCTAGCTTGGCAGCCATTCCTTCCCAGCTTTTGTCTTCTGCTTCATTCAATACTGCACCGCTAAGAATTGTTCTGCAAAAACGTGTTACTGATAATAATGGCTAAGAACATAGCAGATTATTAAAAACATGAGAACAGGTTGTTTTGACATAATACATTAGTGTTTCATCACGACAGTACATAAAGAAGGTTCAATCTTTGTTAAGCATGGAGAGGAAATTATAGAGCCTCTATGTATTGTTTAGTTCAGCCTCAAAAATAGAAACATACATTAGCTGCATGTGTTTTTAAGTGATGGAAATGTTTTAATCATCATAGGACTGCAGAACTGGAAAGGACACCATGGATTAGCAAGTCCAGTTACTGTCAAGAAGGCACAATGGGGAATTGAACTCCCAACCTCTGGCCCCACAGTCAGAGACATAAACCACTGAGTTATCCAGCAGTTCTCATGTGATGCACACATTAGCCTTCCCTAAACTGGTGTCATACACATGAAGTTGGACTACATACCAAGCTAGCAGGTGGGAGTTGGTGGCTAACATATCTGAAGGGCACCAGATAGAGGAAGGCCAAATGTTTTTATTGCTCCACCATCAGCTTAGGTTAAACCAGGTGTTTTGGAAACTGGAAACACTAATAGCCTGCAGAAATCATTGTTGTAGACAAAAAAAAAAGGGAGAATACATACTTTGAGCAACCATCCTCTGGCAAGCCACATGGAAAGACATATTGTCCATAGGTGTTTGTTTTGCCCTGTGCGTACACAAGTCTGGATGAAGCTTGTATAAGGTTGGGTGTAAACATAAAAATATAAGAATAGACTTGCAGGATATATCCAGTATTCTGTTTCTACAACAGCTGATCAGATGATGATAGAAAATCCACATGCAGGACATGAATAAGATGGCACCCTCCTGCTCGTGGCTTTAAAGGGGGATTGGATCAATCAGGAAGGGTAAATCAACCAACCAACCAACCAACCAACCAACCAACCAACCAACCAACCAACCAACCAACCAACCAACCAACCAACCAACCAACCAACCAACCAACCATCCATCCATCCATCCATCCATCCATCCATCCATCCATCCATCCATCCATCCATCCATCCATCCATCCATCCATCACGAAGTTGCTTCCGACTTATGGTGACCCCACGAATGAATGATCTCCAACATGTCCTGTCCTCAAGAGCCCAACTCAGCTCTTACAAACTTAACCCTGTAGCTGTCTTTAGGGAGCCAATCCATTCCATTTTTTGGTCTTCCTCTTTTCCTGATGCCTTTAACCTTTCCCAGCATTATTGTCCAATTTGCTCTATTTGATCAATTGGATTTGATCCAGGACTTGAAGGACCCATTTATTGCCTCATCCTTCCTGATTTATCTCATTCCTCTTTAAAGCAATTGAAGCTGGCAGCCCTCGGCATATCTTGCAACAGCAAATTCCAGTATGGCACTATACACTGTGCAGAAGAACTGTTATCTTCAGAGAAGTGGCCGTTTTGGCCTGTTTCAGCAGATGTAACAAAAACAAAAGTTTTATATACAAATATACATTGTGGAGATGGGGACCCAGTGAAGAGGGACACAAGCACAGAAAATGACACTTCAAAGTGACCACAACATTATTAGTACAAGTAGTGAACCTTGAGACAGTCTGCAAGATGGCGTCGGTAGCAGGCGGTTAGCGCTTACCTCCGCCGCGCCGGTTCGCCTCTTGTACTCTTTTCCTAACTTTCTCTTTCCTATCTCTTTTTCCTTTTTTTTTTCTTTCTCTCTTCTTCTTTCACTCTCCCCCTCTTCTCTGGTCCCTCTCCTGGCCTCTTTGATTGATTGCTGGCTGCCTGATTGAGTGCGGGGCTGGAGCCAGAGCTCAGACGCGGAGCTGGGGGCTGAGGCTCGACTGGAGCCTCCCGGCTTCGGCTGTGCTTGGACGCTCGGGTGCCTCGCTGGCCGCAGGAGGTGGCGTTTTGAGCGCTTCCGTGTTTGCTGAGGAGTCGGGTCTATCGACCGCTGGAGAACTGCGCTGCCAGGGAACAGGCTTGCCGGCCAGGCTGACGCTGAGCCCTCCAGAGGAGAAAGATCGGCGTCTGGTGACTCGGCGCCTCCCCCCCCCTTGACGATCTTTGCAGGGCTGAGATCAGAGCTCAGTGCTTGGAACCTGGTGTGCTGTGTTCCCTATGGCCAACAGCGAGGTCCGCGCTGCCTAGGAGCGTTGTGGGACCCGGGCTGCTGAGACAGAGAGGCGGATTGCCAGCGGTGACCTGGTGGGACGAAGACCTCATCGTCCTAGGAGAGTCCTGGATGGTCGCCATGTTGGGTTCTCGGCCAGCAGCTTCTTCTCCATACTCGGTCTGTTCATCCAGCCCGTCCAGGGCCAGCTATAAAAATCTATTGACTCCTTTACAAGGAAGGGAAAGAGGGAAGCCTGGGACTATCTATCTTTTTGCCTGGACTTCGCTGCTCTCGACGCTGCCTGTTCTTTTTATTTTGATGCAACCTGTGAGTAACATCCTCAATCCGGCAATTTCCCTGACTTTAACATCAACTCTAACAACCCCTGGAAATATATTAACAACATCAAGAATAGCAAGTCCAGCAAAACTAAAAAAGACAGGGTTCCGAGGCAGTGGAGGATGGACGTAGTTAGATTGGGGGGGAATGTTTTTTTTTTGTTGTTGTTATTTTTTGTTAAATTAGAATTCATTATGTTTGTATTGGGTTTATAATTTTGTATTGCTATGTATTTTTTGTATTTGTTAAGTGGTGATATTATTTAGTGTTTGCTTTCCCATTATTATTATTATTATTTTATTTCTTCTCTCTTTTCTTTTCGTCTGGCATGGAGTGGGAGGCCTGCTTGCCCAGCGAGGGGCCTTTTAACATCCCGGTGGTTATGGGTAGAGGGCGATATGGCATTGACGCAGTCCCTGCTCGTGTTAGTAGAACAGTGAACAGATGTTTGAAGGCTGTACACTGTTCTGAGGCTGCAGCCAACCCCCAGTATCGAGGCAGCCAGTTCAGCCAGCCTTCCACTCTAACCCTGGTGCTGTTGAATGCCAGGTCTGTATCGAATAAGCCCCAGGTGATTCATGACCTTATCCTGGAGGAGAATGCAGACCTGGCATGCATAACCGAGATGTGGCTCAATGGGGAGGGTGGTCCCCCCCTGGCTCTCATCTGCCCGCCCGGTTACGATGTCCAGCACCAGGGTAGACTGGAAGGACGGGGAGGGGGAGTAGCCATTGTCTATAAATCCAACTTGGAGGTTACCAGGCGCTCCTCGGTGGTAAGGCCGGGTCTAGAGGCACTCCACGTGTCGATAGGGGCCAGGGATGGAATTGGGATTTTGCTGGGCTACCGTGCTCCCTGCGGCCCAGCCACTTCCCTTCCGGAGCTGGCTGACTTTGTCTCCGCGGCATTGTTGGGATCCCCGAGGCTTCTGGTCTTGGGTGATTTCAACGTGCATGCGGAGGCAGAGGTTACTGGGCCAGCTCTTGAGTTCTTGGAAACCATGGCTTCCTTGAACATGTCCCAACATGTCAACGGCCCCACCCACGTGGGTGGCCACACGCTAGACCTGGTTTTTTCCTCCAATTGGGGCGAGAGTGGTCTGATGGTGACGGACCTTGTGTCTATGCCCTTGTCATGGTCAGATCACCACCTGATAAAATCTAACCTCACAGTGGCTCTCTCCCCCCGCAGGGAGCAGGGGCCTATTTCCATGGTCCGCCCTCGAAGACTACTGGATCCGATCGGTTTCCAGGAGGCCATGAGAGGGATTACGGCTGACCTGGCTAGCGCTCCTGTTGACGTCCTGGTGGACAGCTGGTCCACCGCTGCCACCCGGGCAGTCGACACGATCACGCCCAAACGCCCTCTCCGGCGCAGAACTCGTCCGGCGCCCTGGTTCAACCTGGAGCTCCGGGCGATGAAGCGAATTAGGAGAAGGCTAGAGCGTAGATGGAGGAAGAACCCGACGGACAACAACTGGATAGCTGTCAAGGTCGCAACTAACCTTTACCTGAATAAGGTGAAGGCTGCATGTAGATCATTCTTCGCTAACCGGATAAGCGAAGCATCCAACCAGCAGGCGGAGCTTTTCCGTATAGTGCGCGACCTATCCGGAGTTGGTCCGGGTGATAGGCCTCCCCCTAGTTTTTCACCTGACCAATTTGCGGCATTTTTTAAATCTAAAGTGGAGGCCATCCGCCGGGAGCTCTCTCCTTTTTTAAATGCAGTGAATCGAGCTGAGATGTCCAGCGCTCCATCTTGCCCGGTTATTCTCGACTCTTTCCAGCCAGTAACGCCTGATTCTGTGGCCAGGGTGCTTGACCGCTGTCGGGCCACCACCTCCTCCTTGGACCCTTGCCCGGCCTGGCTAATCAAAGCAGCCAGGCCGAAAACAACTGAATGGGCCACAGCAATAATAAATGGGTCTTTCCTGGAGGGCAGGTTCCCGCCTGCTCTCAAGGAGACACTCATTAGGCCCATACGAAAGAAACCTAGTTTGGCGGCGGACGAAATTGGCAACTATAGGCCCGTCGCCAATATTTCTTTCATGAGCAAAGTGGTGGAGAGGGTGGCGGCAGACCAGCTTCAGGCACTCCTGGATGAAACAGATGGCCTGGATCTGTTCCAGTCGGGCTTCAGGCCGCGTCACGGTACAGAGACGGCATTGGTCGCCCTATATGATGACCTGCTGAGGGAGGCCGACAGGGGCAAAATGTCTCTGCTGGTCCTCCTCGATATTTCGGCGGCCTTTGATACCGTCGACCACGGTATCCTCCTGGGGAGGCTCTCCGAGTTGGGAATCGGTGGCCTGGCGTTAGCCTGGCTCCGTTCCTTCTTGGAGGACCGCCCCCAGAGAGTTCAGCTTGGGGAGAGTGTCTCGGCCCCGTGGAACTCCAACTGTGGGGTTCCACAGGGGTCGATTATCTCCCCAATGCTATTTAACATCTATATGAGGCCGCTAGCGGGGGTCATCAGGGGGTGTGGAGCGCTGTGGCATCAGTATGCTGATGACACCCAGCTCTACATCTCCTTTTTACCAACTGCAGGTGATGCCGTCCTGTCCCTTCAGCGCTGCCTGGGGACTGTACTGGAATGGATGCAGGAAAATGGCCTGCGGCTGAACCCGGACAAGACGGAGGTCCTGAGGGTGGCCCCCCCCCCGTGGTTGGTGGCTTGGTTGGCTCTCTCTCGCTTGGGGGGGCCACCCTGGCTCCGGTGAGTGGGGTCCGCAGCTTGGGCATACATTTGGACCCGACGCTCACCATGGAAACACAGGTGGCGTCGGTTGTCCGCTCCGCCTTTTTCCACCTTTGGCGGATTGCCCGGCTGCGGCCCTATCTCGACTCGGGGGCGCTCACCACCTTAGTACACGCGCTCGTAATCTCAAGATTAGATCACTGCAACGCGCTCTATGTGGGGCTACCTTTGAGGCTGATACGGAAACTCCAGATGGTGCAGAATGCAGCAGCCAGACTCCTTACCGGAGGGAGAAAATTCCACCACATTTCTCCTATCCTGGCTAGACTGCATTGGCTGCCCATTCATTTCCGTATTGACTTCAAAGTTTTAATGCTCACTTATAAGGCCCTAAACGGTTTGGGACCTCGATACTTGGCGGAACGCCTTCACCCACCAAGTTCTACCCGGACCACCCGCGCGACCCAGGAGGTGAGGCTGAGGAGCCTGACGCCGAGGGAGGCCCGGAGGGAGAAGACACGAAACCGGGCCTTCTTGGCGGTGGCTCCTCGCCTTTGGAACAATCTCCCTCCTGAGATTCGCGCGGCCCCTACGCTGGGTACATTCAAAACTCAACTAAAAACATGGCTCTATGTCAAGGCCTTCCCTCCTGCCAGCACCTAATCTAACTTAATTTATTTTTCTCTTCTTTATCTATTTATTATTTGCGATTATTTATGATTTTTGTCAATTTCTGTTAATTGATTTTTAATTTATTTTATTATAATTGTATATATGTTCCTGTTAGCCGCTCAGAGTGGTATAGATTTACCAGATGAGCGGGATATAAATCAAATAAATAAATAAATAAATAAATAAATTGAGAGTGCTGATTACATAAACATAAGTGCTGATTCCTACCAAAGCAGAAAAATGGAAGAAAGGGTCCTTTCTGACAAGTAGACAGGAAGAAGACCTTACCTTCTAGACCACTTGGTTTCTATGCTTCCCATGGAAGTAGGGTGGAATGTTCCTCCCAACATGGAAGCCAGCTGAGCTGGTGGAGAAGGGACAGCGGAACTGGCTGGGGTGGAATTCCAAATGCTATTTATTGTCTGTGGTGGCCAGATGACTAGCTAAGTACAGGGCTAGTTTCTGCAGCTGACCCAAAGAAGGAAGACCTATGCTCTACTATTCTTTTTGAAGGCCCTTCTTCCTCTCCCCCCCCCCCCACCAATTTTGGCCAAGTTGAACATTAGAGAGACAGAACATTCTCAGTGGTGATCCACACACAGCAGAAAAAGGATCTGGATCCTCAGGCAATGGAACCAAATTCTAGCCCTCCAGGGTTTCCTAGACAGTATGTCCCTTTCTACGTGATGATGGTTCATTTTGAGGTTTCCTTGCTCTTGTATTCTTCCCTTTCCACATCTGAAAAAAAAAGTTGAGATACTTCTTCAAATGCGTAGCTACTGGCAGTAAGGAACAAGGCTTACAATTAATTAGTTGTTTCAAGCAACATCATTACCTCTAATTAATTTCTCTTTTTCTTTTTTTCAGGTTAAGCGGGTGGAATGAAATCATGTTTCAAAAGCCATGTAATTCAAATTAAAGTTGCTTTTTTTGTGGGTGTAAGTAGCATTTTCTAGTTACTTTTAGGAGTTACCCTTAAAGGGCATTTTTTCGAAGAATGTTGGCCAGAGAATTTCTAGTTTTATGCTATTCTTTTTTCCATCTTCTTTGTTAAAAATAATGGAAAGTAAAAACAAAACAAAACAAAAAAAACCAATGAGCATCACAATATGGAGTGTATTGCTTTCTTTGGCACAGTAATGTGTAACAGCAGCAGTTCATTTCTTATAAATGAGAGGGGGGGGATCCTTTAAAATGCATTTTTCCTAGCCAGTAATAGCTGCAAGCTAAAAGATGGTGAGATGTTCTCTTCCAGCTTTCAGCCCTATCAGAGGGAGGTGTCCCCTGAAAATTCTCTGATCTTTAATTAAACTGTCACTCTTGCAGTAGAGTTACCTCTTGAGGAATACATGGCTGGCTCCTGCTTTGTTTTTGAAAAGGTTTTAAAGCCTATTTGCTCTTTCTAGAATTTAATAAAGGTATTTGCAGCCATTAGATATTTGAAATAGCGTTTTATTTGAATAGGCTTATTTTCAACATTTGCAGATCTTCTAATCATTCATTTGATGTTGCATATTTTTACATGTTGTAATGCAGGTTCCATTACTGGAAGAGGACTGTCTTGAAAGGCAGTTCAGAAATATATTTCAACAAATCAGTTGACAAAGCCAGCCAGCCAGCGGGTTTGGAGTGCCCTATCTGAAAAGGGACCTGGTTTGCAGAGCGTTCGTTGCAAGGGAAACATTGCAGCCATTTGAAAAAGCACGTTGCAAGCCAGGACTGACGCTAATGAGGTGGAAAGCACATCAACCAATGGTGGGAAGAGTAGTCAGTGCCTGGGGGTAAAAGTGGGCACTCATACACATGAATATGCAGGCTCCCAGACACAATACAGTAGAAAAGACGAAGGATACACTCTGCCCCAAAATTTTAAATGTTGCTACTTGCTGCTGTTTCGTTCTGCCCACTGTCAAAGTTGGATAACTGGCTTGTTTACTCATTTTCATCCTTTCATTTCCAGCCTTCCCCAACCTTCTAACTGGCTCTCCTTCCCTCCCACAGAGTGCGAGTCTGGGGTGTTCGGTAGGAGGGAAACACAGGTAGGGACCTGTTCTTTCCCCCCAGGTATGGAGGCAGGTGGGAGCCTCTGAGCAGCACGTCATTTGCTCAACTGGACCAGTTGCTGTTGTGAGGGTTTGGTAGAGCTCCGAGTAACCCTGGCTCAGGTTATATGAAAGGTAGCCTCTTTCAACAGTGGGAAATCTTGCTCAGGGCACTACTATTAGTTGACCGTAATTTGGTAGAAATGTAAAAGACAGCTCTTTGAATCCTATCAAGAAGCAGTCTGGAAATTCTGGAAATAATTAATAATTAAAACAAATAAATGCAGGCATGTACCCACTGCACGCCTAAACTATGAAGTCAAGTCACCAAGTAAAGCTAAATATTGCCTTCTCTGATCTCAAGTGTTTACTGGACCTACTATAATTTCATTATTACGAAAACGCTATTTTGGGTGCATTTAATTAGGAGAGTGTCAAAGTAATCCTGGTTGCTTTTTACATGATTACACAAGTGAATAATTTGTTTGAAAATTATCATCATGACTGGCAGGAAAGGAATGAATGTGCAACTGATTTGTGGCCACTTTTCTTTTTTTAAAAACCAACTCATTTCATTATCCAAACATTAAAAGCAAAGTCAAGTAATCTTGGGAAGATGAATGAAAAGTGAGTCCGGTAATTTAGCTGCTGAGTATGAATTTTATCAAATCTATAAAATGCCTTTAGGCTTTCCAGGACTATTTTGCAACAACGCCCCCCTTTGCATGAGAAGGGAGAGATTGTTGATGCATATAGTAAGCCACGGAACAGCCAGAAGGGGGCAGTATTAATCTTTTTGGGATTCAGTTTAGCTTTAGCTTCCACATGGCTCCACCCTACAAACAGCCAAATAGTTCCCCACACTTGGTCTGTCACTAAATGTTTCCAGGTTTGGGCCTGTCTTTGGATTTTGCCTGCATTCAGCAGATTTGGATGGATTCTTTGACTACACCCCGAATTAGTGAATAGTGTCTTGAGGGATTATTTTTGTGTTGATGCTTGAACCATTGTGAGGTAGTGAGTCTTGGTCAACCTCAGTTTCCTTGTGTTACTGTAACTTGATCTCACATATCCAAATACAATGGCTATGTCTAGTTCTGGTCAAACTCCATTCAGATAAGCCAAAGTGATGCCATCAAGAGAGGAGAGGGCCTGCTGTATCTCGAGATTCGCCAGCTACAGCTTATGTTCGCAGGGTAAGAAAAGCTGCACCTATTAAAATTCCTCTTCCTTGTCTCTCTTTGTAATGATTGAAGGTCTAAGTAAGTAACTGCTCTTGCATTTGGTCTCCACAGAATGTTTTAACTTCTTGAGTTCATATTTAGACAGTAGGGCAGTCAAGATGATGATATTGTTGAAGGAATGCTCAAAAGTCTGTAATTTTAGGAAGAGCAGCACACACAAAATAAGCAAAGAAGGGACAGGGAAGCAATTACAGTGGTGCCTCGCAAGACAAAAGGCTTGTGGGACAAAAAAACCCCACAAGACGAATGTGTTTTTTTGATCACTATGGTGCCTTGCAAAACGGCTTCTTCTATGGCCATGCTTTGCAAAACGGGGGGGGGGTGGTGGTTCGAGACTGATGCCTCGCAAGACGAGGTTCCCATAGGAATGTATTGCAATGCATTCCTATGGGAAGCCATTTTTTGCAAGATGATTTTTTTCACAAGACAGCGCTACTCGCGGAACGAATTACGTTCATCTTGCGAGGCGCCACTGTATAAAGTTATCCAAATGGACACACTATTTAAAATGCTGAACCTTGTTAGTGTAGAGTACTTTGGGGAGTGTCACAGGATATTTTCACAGTAAACCATGCACTTGGTGTGGGGAGGCTTTGATTGTCAACGTCAACAGCCCAAGACCCCAAGGCCAATGGTTGGGGAGGGACTGATGGAGTTGCAATGCAAGGCAGATCTGATCACATGCTAAGCTGCTGAGGAGTCAAATAACATTCCGCCATTAACTCCCTTCAAGGACTGAGAGACCCAAGGTTGGGAACCACTGGTTTGGAACACCACACCATGATAGAATAAAGTGATTCCTTTTCAGATCTTGGAAGTCACTTTTGTGGATTTTCAAAAGTTACTTTTTTGGGGCTAGAACTGCCAGAATCCCAGCAGCTATGCTGGGAGAGGAATTCTGGGATACATAGTTCTTTCTCAAGTTCTGTTGGTTTTGCCAAAGCATGAATGCCCAATCCAATCTCCAGAGATTTGTGGGGGCAACAGGTACACGAGAGCGAGCAACAGAATAAGTATCATAATCATTAAGACATCTTTCAGAGCTATACATTTCCACAATGGGAAGTTTGAGGTATGTGAACCTTGACCTTTTTTTCTCTCTCATAGAGATAAGAAGGCATACTTAGTATGCAGTTTTCTTTTTCAAAATATCCTTTTTGCTTACCAAAAAAAAAACAACAATTACCTAGAAAACAGAACTCTCCCTTCCCAAAAGTATCTAGGCAAAAAGCATTTGCATGAGGCATCACTGTAAACATAATTAACAGGGTGTTTTTTCTCCATTTAAGAAATGTTTGAATAGGAAATGAGAAACAACAGCGATACTTCTGGATGGACAGTATGGCAAATAACACACATTTAATCAGAGGCATTCTGAAAATTTTAATTGGGCAGAGGTCAATAAAAAGGGGATGTTGTTCCCAGTATACTTCTATTCAAGTGAATAAGTCACATCATTCTTCATATTTATTTATTTATTTAGATTTATACCCCACATCATCTGGCAACCAGGTCACTCTGGGCAGCTATGTGATCGTTTTTTAAAAATTATTTATTTACTGTTTTTATTTTTAAGTTTTAATTTAGGGATTATGGATGGGTACAGGAGACAGGATAATAAACAGGGGTTGTAAATCAACATGAACATTTTTCAATATAAATTGTTATCTATTACCTTTCAAAGATACATACGTTTCCGGTGTAACTAATTTATAATACATATTGTAATTCAAAATTGATCTTATGCTTTCAATTATCAAATATTAATTTACATTCTGTTTCTAAGCTAGTCATAAAATTTATGCCAACAATCTTCATATTTCAGACCAGAGCACAGAGTGCTGTCCTCTGAAGATGCCAGCCACAGAGACTGGCGAAACATTAGGAAGAACAACCTCCAGTACATGGCCAAAGAGCCCAAAAAACCCACAACAACCAATCTTCATACTCGTCTTTCTTGTTGAGTCTAGCCATTCTGATAGTTTATCCATCTCTGCCATATCCAGGATTTTTGCTATTAACTTATCTTGAGATGGATTCTCTGGGTCTTTCCAGTATTTAGAAAAAAGAATTCTTGCAGCTGTCAAGATAAGGATAACTTAATATTATTTCCGTTAGGTCTATTGAATCCAGGATTATATTTAAAAGAAAAAAATTCAGGGGTTACAGTTATCGGGATCTCTAAAATCTCATGCAAAAGCATTTCCACCCTTTTCCAGTATTTTTGGGCTTTTCCACATGACCACCACATATGATAAAAAGAAACTTCTTTTTGTTTACATTTCCAACAAAGATCTGAAATTTTAACATCCATTTTGGCTAATTTTGTGGGAATTATATACCATCTATAAAACATTATACTTTATTTTTCTTTAAAAGCTACTGACTTAGTGAGTTTTCTATTGTTTTTCCATATTTGTTCCCACTGATCCAAACTTATATTGTGTCCAATATTCAGTGCCCACCTTGTCATACATTCTTTAATCACTTCCGCCTGGGTATCAAAATCTAATAAAAAACTATATAATGCTTTAATATGCTAGTCTTTGGTATCCAGGTGAACTCTGTCAAAGGGAGTATTGTCTACATAAAAACCTTGCTGCTTATTTTTACCATATCTTGAAATCAATTGAGAGTGTGATCAGCAATCTATATCAAATCCTTGTCATTAGTTCATCTTTGTTTTTGAATGTCCCATCTGGCTTTAGTGCTTCTCTATACCTTAAGATTTTCTTGTTTTCTCTCAGGTTTGGAAGGGAAAATGCCTCCACGGGTGTTACCCAACATGGTATTTTGACATACTGTATATCTGTCTTTGAATTTTAGTCCAAGACCATAATAAAGATTATCTCAAAATATGGTTATTGAATTGTTTAAAATCATCCACACTACTATACCAAAGAAAGGCATTCCACCCCCATTTCAAATCATGACCTTCTAATTTTAACAGTCTTTGATTTTCCAATAAAATCTAATCTTTTATCCACGTTAATGAGGCAGCCGTACAGTATAGCAGCCAATTCGGAAGGCCCATTCCTGCTCTCCCTTTCCAGGCCTGAAGTGACTTTAATTTCATCCTTGGTTTCTTTCCTTGCCAAACAAACTTAGATATAATCTGATCAAGTTCTTTAAATATTGATTGTTTCAAAATCACTGGAATGTTCTGGAATAAAAAAATCAGCTTCGGTAAAATATTCATTTTAACTGTTGCAACTCTGCTCATCATTGTTAATTATAGATTTCCCAATCTAGTCAAATCGTTCTTTGTTTTTTCCATCTTTATTTCAACCCAGTCTCCACAGGTTTGAGGGGGCAACAGGTACATGAGAATGAACAACTGAATAAGTGTCATGATCATTAAGACATCTTTCAGAGCTATAAATTTCCACAATGGGAAGTTTGAGGTATGTGAACCTTGACATTTTTTTCCTCATAGAGATAATAAGACATGCTTAGTATGGAGTTTTCTTTTTGAAAATATCCTTTTTGCTTACCCCCCCCCCAAAAAAACAATTACCTAGAAAACAGAACTCTCCCTTTCCAAAAGTATCCAGGCAAAAAGCATTTGCATGAGCCATCACTGTAATCATAATTAACAGGGTGTTTTTTCCATTTAAAAATGTTTGAATAGGAAATGAGAAACAACAGCAATCCTTCTGGATGGACAGTATGAAAAATAACACACATTAATCAGAGGCATTCTAAAAATTTTAATTGGGCAGAGATCAATAAAAAAGGGATGTTGTTCCCAGTATACTTCTATTCAAGTGAATAAATTACATCATTCTTCATATTTATTTATTTATTTATTTATTTATTTATTTATTTATTTATTTATTTATTTATTTATTCCTTCCTTCCTTCCTTCCTTCCTTCCTTCCTTCCTTCCTTCCTTCCTTCCTTCCTACCTACCTACCTACCTACCTACCTACCTACCTACCTACCTACCTACCTACATACATACATACATACATACATACATACCCCGCACCATCTGGCAGCCAGGCCACTCTGGGCAGCTATGTGATAGATTTATAAAAAATATTTATTTACTGTTTGTTCATTCTTTCTTTCTTTGTATCAGAAGCATCACAGTACCATCAATAGATACGCTAGATAATTTTCACCCACTGATAGATAAAATATTACATCAAGAGCATAGGGAGCAATAAGCATCAAGTCTTCTACGGTGCATCTTGAGAGGCATAGAGTACACTGCCATAGGTGTGAAGTCGCCTGTTCCTCTCTGCACTTGTAAAGGACTCTTCCAGTAGAAAACCTCCATTTGTAAAGGTTCACCTTGGTTATGGCAACTCCAGTCTGTAGCCTATTAAGGGACCTCAAGGAACCCAGGTCTCTGTGTGAACAAATGCTAGATTGTGCTGGGGTTCCATTTTAAGAGGTGAATACTAATTTTAGAATACTAACTTTAAAGGGACGTGGTGGTGCTGCGGGCTAAACCACAGATGCCTGTGCTGCAGGGTCAGAAGACCAAGCAGTCGTATGATCGAATCCATGCGACAGAGTGAGTGCCCGTCACTTGTCCCAGCTCCCGCCAACCTAGCGGTTCGAAAGCATGCAAATGCAAGTAGATAAATAGGGACCACCTTGGTGGGAAGGTAAATGCTGGCTCTATGGCTTGGAAACGCGGATGAGCCCCGCCCCCTAGAGTCGAACACGACTGGACAAAAATTGTCAAGGGGAACCTTTACCTTTACCTTACTAACTTTATTTATTAATTTATTATTAATATTAGGTAGAAAGCCTTTAGTAATTGCTAACGGGGCAACCAAAACAATGCATGATATAATATACTGTATTTTTCCATGTATAAGATGCTCCAATGTATAAGACTACCCCCACTTTTCTAACTCCAAATTAGAAAATTTGATCGCTGCTTTCCCCATCACTTCCTAAGCCCAAGGCTTAGCAAAAGGAGGGGGGAAGCAGGAACTAAAGGGCTGCAGGATTGCTTTGATCGCTGCTTCCCCCGCCACTTCCTAAGTCCCACGGAGCTTAGAAAAAGGAGGGGGAAAGCTTGCTACTTCTTTTCTTATGAGGCAATTTTTCATATTTGAGGAATCTATATATAATGGACACTAGAGGGCACCAGAGTCCATGCTACATTTCTTCGCTAACAAGTACAGTGGGGTCTCTACTTAAGAACGTCCCTACATAAGAACAATCCAACTTAAGAACAGCTCCATTTGCTAAATTTTGCTTCT
Source organism: Pogona vitticeps (assembly GCF_051106095.1). Lineage (NCBI taxonomy): Eukaryota > Metazoa > Chordata > Lepidosauria > Squamata > Agamidae > Pogona > Pogona vitticeps. The sequence goes on from NC_135784.1 coordinate 294,585,013, forward strand.
ACTTGAGAACAGAAATCCAAGATAAGAACAGGAAAAAAAAACCTTTCCTGCTCTTTTTTTAACCTTAGGTCATCTTAGGTTAAAAAAAATATCTCCCCCTAGTGGTACAGTACATATTAACCAGCTTTGCATTAGTTCCTATGGGAACTAATGCTTCAATGTACGAACGCACCTCTACATAACAAAAAAACCAGCCGGAACGGATTAATTGGTTTTCAGTCCATTCCTATGGGAAATTTTGCTTCAACTTAAGAACGTTTCAACTTAAGAACACCATTCCAAAACGGATTAAGTTCTTAAGTAGAGGTTTCACTGTATTCATAGCATGGTCTCTCACCCCCTCTAGTGGCCAGCTCTGGTAATACATGTGAAAATAGTATTTCTGGATTTTTTCCCCTAACATTTTAAATATTTTCAGACATGGATAAGTGAAACAGTGGATACAGACCCCACTGATACAGGGGTTTTGCTGTACAAATAAAATATTACAAATGTGCACTAGTTTTGGAGTACTGCAAGACCCTTTATCAGGCTGGGTGTCGAGGCACTGTGAGTAATTGAACTCTTAACCTCTGTCTCTGCAGCCAAATACCTAAAGCACTGGGCTATCTATCTAGAATGGTGGGGTGCCATTAATGATTCTTCAACAGAAGACTTATACTTAGAGGAACTGGAACATGACCCATTCTCAGAGAAGCAATTAAGAGGCAAAGAATCTCCACCTCCAACATAGCCAGCCCTCCTTGGGTGGCTTTTATCAGCCACAGTGGATGTGGGTCTTATAAAGCACTTGGTCTCCTTCATCCAACCAGTTTGTCTACATCATCAGTTTGAACAAATTGAAAGCCATCCATCAAAGTCTGGATATGTGATTACTTCAATAATCTCACTAGAAACAACCCACAGTGTGAAGTCTAAATCGGCAACTTCATCAATAGAATGCACTACAAATTCCTGAGAGTGGGCTTGTTCCAGATAATGAAATACATTTGTTTTGGGTTTTCAAGGATTCAGTTTTGCTTAAGATGGGCTAAACCTGCTTTGAACACAATGAGATGAGTGCAAACCTCTGTCTAGCACCAGACTGGAATACATATCTCATTAGCATTTCAATTATACAAGCTCCATTCCTACACTAGTGTTGGAACCTTGGTCTTCCCCTCCTGTCCACTCTGCCAACAATATCTGTTTAAGTTTCCCTGTTGCTAGGCAACTTCTCTTCCATTTAACACAAGATCTAGTTCGCTATGCTGGACCTCAGCCCATAATATTTTGAGTCATGATATCTTCAGGGGGAGGCATATTATACCTCCTTAAAGACTGATGGATGATAAAGGAAATGGATCTTAGCTTTCCAATATAAGGCCTCTTCCTTCAAGATGAGCAGAGCAGCAGATTTCTCAGGCATATGGCAAACAGATATTGCTAAACATGTGGTTTACAGTAAGTGGGTTTAGGAAAAAATAATGGCTCTGGTTTTGTATATATCCCATAAGGAATACACTGTAACAAGACAGAGTACATCAGGGGAATGTATGTCTCTTTGTGTATTGTTAGGTAAGCCCTATCAACTTCAGGAAATTGAAATCATTAAAGATTTTGTATATGTCAGTTCAGTCATCAACCCAGGTAAGAGTGCAGCCAAGACTGAGACTTGGAAAGGAGTTATGGAGAAACAAAAAAAGATCCTCAAATACTGTATAAGAATATGTTAATGGGAACCTAATGGGGACCACCCATTATTCCATTGCCAATTAGGATGTTTTCAGATATGAAAGCTGAAAAGTGAAGAGGGGGGGGGATCAATTTATTGCTGGAGGAGAGCTTTGTGGATAACCTAGTCCTCTATGAAGCTGAATAAGCCAGTCCTAGATTAAATCAAGCCTGAACTCCTCTCTAGAAATAAAAATGACAAAACTCAGGCTGTCATATTTTGGACACATCATAAGAAGACAAGACTAACTGGAAAAGACAATAATGCTGGGAAAAGTTGAAGGCAGCAGGAAAAGAGAAGGGCAAACACATATGGAGCCATTCAATAAAAAAAAGAAGACATGACCTTGAGTTTGCAAGAGCTTCCCAGGGCTAGTGATGATAGGACATTTTGGAGATCACTCAGTCATAGGGTTGCTATTTGTCTGTCTGTCTGACAGACAGGGACGTGGTGGCGCTGCGGGCTAAACCGCAGAAGCCTGTGCTGCAGGGTCAGAAGACCAAACAGTCGTAAGATCGAATCCACGCGATGGAGTGAGCTCCCGTCGCTTGTTCCAGCTCCCACCAACCTAGCGATTTGAAAGCATGCAAATGCAAGTAGATAAATAGGGACCACCTCGGTGGGAAGGTAACAGCGTTCTGTGTCTAAGTCGCACTGGCCATGTGACCACAGAAGATTGTCTTCGGACAAAACGCTGGCTCTATGGCTTGGAAACAGGGATGAGCACCGCCCCCTAGAGTCGAACACGACTGGACAAAAATTGTCAAGGGGAACCTTTACCTTTACCTTTACCTGTCTATCAACTGCATTATTGTGCTGCCTTTCTCCATGCTTCTTTCTCTGTAATTTAATCTAGTGTCAGACTCAGAGAGGTAGCTAGTTACCACTACTGGTTAAGGCATCTGGGAATCAGAAACCCCAACTGATCTGCAGCAGATCACCCAAAGATCCACCAGATCATGTATCACTTATCTTCTGCTCACCTCTGGACCAAGACATGTGAGGTGGTTCCATCAGAATGGTGGCCATTTACCATATTTCTTTGGCGGTAAGAACTGCTATAATGAAAGAGATCCTCCTTTAGGGACATCCTTTCCCCTCCCTGTTCCACAAAAGCAGGCCTGACTGCTAATTAGATTTCCCCTTGGCTGGAAATGAATGATTCCCTGCTGATTCTCAGGTTAGAAAACTGCAACATAGCCAAGTGTGCCAGTAGAATTCTGGCTCTATTCCGAACAGCCGCAAAGCCAAGCCAGAGATTGAACACACACCGGTACGACTTATCACACTATAAAGCATTGTCAAAAGATAATGTCCAGTAAACACACACTCATGGCTGAAAATAATTTTTTTCCCCACTCTGAGTAGCTCTGTGTCGTTCCCATATGACCACATGTCTTGAAGGCGAAGGCTAAGCAATGTATATTGTGCCATTCATAGAAGCTGCTCCGAGCCTGTGAAACCCCTTTGGCGAGGGAGGCCAAGCTGGACACCTTTCCGTTGTTTTTCTTTTGCCAAATATAATGTATTATTCAGGTGGGCTTTTTGGGAGCTAATTGGTTACTGAGAAAGACACTTTTTCACAGACAAGTGCTGTATCTTGATATTATTTGGAGGGGGGGGTAAGTGTGCACACAACAATTAAAACCATGCAATAATAGTAAGTTAATATACTACGTAGAATTATATATTAAAACACAATTAAACATTGATTGATCAATATCTAAGTTTTTTAAATGGAGTGTTCTCTAAAACCCAACTTATTCCTTAAAAGCCTGCCTGAAAAGGTATTAAGGAAGTCTTACTAGGGAGGGAAAATGGGCTAATAGTTGGGAATATGTGTTTGCAAAACTGGAAGGGAACTTGTAATTGAACTTTAAATGCATGGAGAAACAGAATATGGCATATTGCCCTAATCAGAAAATTAACTCACCAGATCAGATTAAGTAAACAATCACACTCCCAAGATTTTTTAAACACGTGATTTCATTTTACTAATTATATTAATGAGAATAAAAAGGCTTATTTCCTACCAGCCTCCCATGTCAATCTGATACAGCTTGCAAATAACTTTTTTTGGGTTTCTTAATTTTTAATTCATTCTTATGGAGAGGTACTATATCAGATTACACATTCCGTGTGAAAGACCTGTTCTATTATTTTGTTCATGGTGTTTTTCATGTTCTTTCAATAAAGTTTTTTTAAAAAAATGGGAATATGTGTTTGCCTTAACTTGTAGTTTGCTCCTTAATATTTGGATTTAGCTGTAAGTAAATATAAACAGCTGAAATTTTTCCCTCCTGAGCATCTCTCCAGCTGCTTGTTAAAATCCCAAGAAAAGGTCAATGGAATAGGGCTAAGTATTCTTGTTAGACTACGGGATTTTTTCTTCTTCTTGGAGCTACTGACTTGTTTTAATATCATTTGACTGTAAATGGTTAGTTCTAATCATTAAGGAGACTTAGAGACACATTAGATGTGCTGAATGGTTTCGGCAAGTGGTTCTTGTTCTATGAGCTGTATATTCTCCCAACCCAAGATAGGATGTTCTATTCAGCCGTCTTTAAAGACAGGGCTATTCTGAGACATTTTGCTGTGTCAAGGAAAGGATAAGAAGCTAATTGGACTGGAGATTGAACTCTCAGCTCCGGTGATAGGATAAAGTCCTCTACCATAACTTAGGGCAACTAGCTATAGCTTAAAGATCATATATTTGCCATAGAGCACAAGCAGTTCTGTCTTTCCGGGCAGAGGAAAGACTGGGGGTTCAGCTGAGATAGCTGGCAGGCTCCTTCTAGTTCTTACTCCCTTAGTACCTCTGACCTGAACCAGTGTGGTCTCTCTCACTTTTCCTAATGGGTAGGGTTAGCTAAGTAAGAAAAGTATGCTTCCTTGGTAGGACCTGAGACTTGGGAGTTCCTATGGAAATAAATTCTTTGGAAATAAATCTTCAAGCTGAACATGAGGAAAGCAAAATTTCCAGAAAGCAGTCCTAATCTCTGAGCAACATCAACCTAGCTAGCACCTCAAGATCCAGATACCTTAACTGAGCACTGGTGATAAAATCCTGTGCTTCCTGCAGCATCCTGTGCTTCCTGCAGCATCCTGATTCTTAGATTGTTTCTAGGAAGACCACCCAAGTGAAGACTCCAAGACCACAGACATAAGTCCATAGGGTAATTATGTTAGCAGAAAGCAGTAGATGGTTAAGAGCATCTTATTCTTACAAATCAGGAGGAATTACTCATAATGTGTGTAAGGTGGAAGAAATCCATTCAATAGGATGAAGCAGTGGTCTCAAACATGTGGCCTGAGGGTCAATTGCGGTCCACAGGAAGATAGTTTGTGGCCCCCGCCTTAATATGAAAGTTTAAGGAGTGGGAGCAGCAGCAGCAGCACCTACTTGGCAAGCGTGAGGCTTCCTCCCCACCTCGTAGGGGCTCAGTCCCGCCTCCCCCCCAAAGCGCCCACGTGTCCAGAAGGGGAGACCTCTCCCTGCCCGGCAGTCTTCTCCCTCAGGGGTTTGGTGCCACTGGGGCTTCTGCTTTTAGGTCTCTTTCTCCTCCCCCCCCACTCTTCGTGGGTCACCTGGTGAGGCTGCTTCTGCTGTCACCTCGTCCTCTCTGTACTTCTCCTCCCCCCCCGCCTGGCGCTCCTCCGCTCCCTGCCCAGACGTGCTGCAGGAGGGGGTGCTGCCGACAGAAGAGCCTTCTTGCATGCGCTCCCCTCCCCCCGTCTCGCTGAGCCACACTGGGCAAGACCACAGCATCTTGCCATAGTGGGAGTCAAGAAGCCCCAGGAAGCCCCATTAGCCTTAGGGTACGGGGGAGAGATTACTCTGCTGATGGGGCCAGCCTTGCAGAAGGGGCGCAGGCAGCTGCTAGGGGTATGTGAATCTATGGGCATTTAAACTCCAGTGGTTTACTGCCACCCCCTCCACAGAACCGGGGTGCCTTGTTTTCCTGCAGCATCCCTCCATTGTCCCCAACCTGCATGTAAAGAGGGCACACTTCTTATGTGGAGAATGGTGACACGTGGGCAAGAGCAGACCACAGGGGGAAATCTTGCTCTCTCCGGGTTGTCGTCCTTGCTTGTTTACTGCACTCATTTTACTTCTGGCTCAAAACATGTAGGTGAGAACCCTTACGAAAGCAAGTTCCCTGCAAGGAGGAGGACTTGTGTTCTTCCCTCCCTCCCACCCCCTCTGTCCTGTTTCTGCTCACGGCCGGGCGAGCAACGCACAAGCCAGGCCATCACCGAAGACAGCCAGGACACTGGAAAACTGGATCATTTTGCCAGGGCTGTGTTCTCGCACCAACCCTGTTTGGGATCTTTTTTGCTATCATGCTTAAGCACGCCTTGGAACTGCAACAGAAGGTGTCTATCTCCGTGCTAGACCATATGAAAAGCTCTTAATCTCTCTAGATTGAGAGCAAAGACCAAAGTCCATAAAATGCATGAGGGACTTCCTCTGTGCCAATGATGCTGCTCTTGTTGCCCACTCTGCTGAAGACCTCCAACAACTCATGAATCACTTTAGCAAAGCCTGCCAAGACTTTGGATTAACAATTAGTCTGAAGAAATCACAACTCATGGGTCAGGGCGTGGACTCACCTCCCTCTATTACCATCTCCACGCAAGAATTGGAGGTTGTTCATGACTTTGTGTACCTTGGCTCAACCATCTCTGACACTCTCTCCCTAGATGTCGAGCTGGATAAACGCATTGGCAAAACAGCTACCATGTTCTCTAGACCCACAAAGAGAGTATGGCTCAATAAGAAGCTGATGGCATATACCAAGATCCAGGTCTATAGAGCCTGTGTCCTGAGCACAGCCCTGTACTGCAGTGAGTCCTGGACCCTTTGTGCACAGTAGGAGAGGAAGTTGAACATGTTCCATATGCGTTGTCTCCAATGCATTTTTGGTATCACCCGGCAGGACAAAGTTCCAAATAGAGTAGTCCTAGAACGAGCTGGAATGTTTAGCATGGATACATTACTGAAACAGTGACGTCTACGTTGGTTTGGGCATGTCATGAGAATGGCTGATGGTCGGATTCCAAAAGATCTCCTGTATGGAGAATGAGTGCAGGGAAATCGCCCCGGAGGGAGACCACAGCTGCGATACAAGGAGATCTGCAAGCGGGATCTGAAGGCCTTAGGAATGGACCTCAACAGATGGGAAACCCTGACATCTGAG